>NC_134066.1:2845691-3053251 GCF_965140245.1 Athene noctua | reverse complement strand
CTCTGCCGGGCTGGCGGGGCCCCGGCTCCCCCGCGCCATCTGCTCCCCGGCCACGTGCCGGGAGCCCCTGGGGCAGCTGCCGGCTGTGCCGGCGGCACGGCAGAGCCCACCCCGGGGCCGGCCCCCGCCGGGAGCCCCCGCTCCTGGGGCTCTGGGTCGTGGGGAGCGTTTGATGCTCCCGGGGGGTGAAGGTCACCGGCAGCTCCTGCCCGGGCCCGGCCGAGCAGCTCCGGGGCTCCAGCTCCTGCTCACGGTGACACGAGGCCGGATCCTGCCTCGGCGCTGCCACGGGGGGGGGACAGGGCCCGGGTCTGTGCCGGGGCCGTGCCATGGGGTGCGGGTTCCCCAGCGGCTGGGGGGCGACTGCAGCTGAGGCAGCACCGGCTGTCGCCCACCTCGGAGGCGTCGCTGTCCCCGGGGAGCAGCGGGCTGTGCCGGGGCCCCGCGGGGTCACCGAGCTGCTCGAGAGGGGCCGGCGCTTCGCTGGGAAACAGCCCCCGTGGGGGCCCTGGGCAGGAGCCCAGCGGAGCCCCCGCGGTCTCACCCCGGCACAGGGGCTCCGGGGTGGCAGCACCGGGGAGCCGGTGTGGGAAGAAGCGCGGGCAGGTGGCCAGCGGGGTCCCTCGGTGGTGGCCATCCCTGGGGACGCTGGAGCGCGGTGACGAGCTCCGCTCGCGCAGGTGGCAGCTCGTCCCGCCGGAGCCGCTGGGCCTGGGCCAGCTCGCGGCAGAGGCTGCTGCGCCGGGGGCCCGGCGAGGGGCGTCGCGGTCCCGGGGGGCTTCTGCTGTCGCTCCTCGCCCTCCCCGGCCCCGCCACGTTTCCCTCAAGCTCCGTGTCAGGAGCTCGCCCTGCCCTGGGCTCCCCGCGGGGAGCAGCTCTGCCCCAGCGCAGGACCGGAGGGTCCCTGCCCTCCCCAAGCCCCGGCGGCGGGTGGGAGGGCCGGGTGTTCGCGGCAGCCCCGGTCCCCACCGGCAGCTGATCCTGGTGCCTCTTCTCCCTTCCACAGAAATGGAAACAAACAACCATTTTAACTTCACTGGCCTTTCCTCTGCACCCGCTGCCTCAGGACCGAAACCCACGCCTGCCTCAGGGGACAGCCCCTTCGCCCACGGCTCCCCGCTCAGCTTCCCCCCGCAAGGGAAAAGTAAGTGTCCCCGCGGGGCCGGCGCAGCCCGGGGTCGTGGGGACAGGGGCCGGGGTCTGTCGCGTGCCCACCGCCGCCTTGGCCTAGAAAAGCGGCCGCGCCGGAGCAGGTCCCTGCGTGGATTTGGCGGGTCAGCTGATCCGGCGCAGCCCTGCCAAGCGCTCGGCTAATCCCGGCACCCCGCGGCGCTCGGCCCACCGCCGCCGCAGCCCCACCGTGGGGCCGGTTTCGCTGAGCTGCGCCGGGGGGGTCTCAGCGGTGCGACCGCCCAGCTCCGCGCAGGCGCAGGGGATGGTCATACGGCGGGGCTGGGGGCTCGGGGGCTGCTGGGCCCCATCGTCCATCTGCCCTCCAACCCTCTCGTCCGCCGCCGGCGGGGACTCGGCGCGAGGGAGGGCGTTGAGAACGGCCCCCGCGGTGCCGCTGACCCCCCTGTCTCTGCTCTGGCTCCTTCCAGGTCTGAACGGGGGCATGAATGTCAATGGCTTCTCTACTGTATCTCACCCCAGTACTTCAGGGACCTTCTCCCCCAGCTCGCCGCCCGCCGGCACGCCGCCCCTCCGCCCCTACGACTGCCTCTGGGACTACGCGCCGTACCCGCCCGCCGGCGCCGGCGGCCTCAAGGACGGCAGCCCCCCCGCCCCCCCGCTCTCGGGCCTCGGACAGTTCCCGCTCAACGGCGTGGCCGGGGGGTCCCGGCCGGCGTCCCCGGGGCACGGCACTAACCTGCGGGGTGCCGGGCAGGAGTTCTGGGGCAACGGCACCCCCGGCCCCATGGGGCTGAACTTCGACTCGCAGGAGCTGTACGACTCCTTCCACGACCAGAGCTTCGAGCTGATGCCGAACGGGCCGGGCGGCTTCTACACGGCTGCCCAGCCCTCGCCCATGCTGGGCTCCGGCCCCCAGCCCTTCTCGCTGCCGCCGCAGGAGCCGGGCGCCGGCGCCGGAGACGCCGATGCCGCAGCCAAAGAGCTGCCCCCCGCCATGGCGGAGAACGGGGGCGGGCTGGTGGGCAGCCTGGAGCTGGAGGAGGCGCAGCCAGGTAGGAGCACGGCGCTGCCGGGGGGGTGCCGTGTCCTGGAGTGGAGTCGGGTGTCTCGTGCTCCCCGGGGAGCCCCGACCCCCCCGACCCGCCGGCCCCGCGTCCCGGCGGAGGTTTGGCCTCGCACAACCTGGGGTTAGCGCTGGGGTCTCGTTAAACGGGGCAGGACACGGCGCGTTCCCCCGGCCCGGGTGCTGGGGGGGGCGCTGGGTGCTGGGCGGGGAACGGCGGCGGCTGGTGGCGGGCGATGCCCCGGGGCGGGGGGGCCGGGCCGCGGCCTCTGTCTCCGTCACCTCCCGCAGCCCCCGGGTCTGTTTTCGGTCGTTTTTTCCCTTTAGACTTGAAGATTTGCGGCTACAACGGGTCTGCCCCCGGCGCGGTGCCGCTGGGGCAGGAGGGGCCCGTCCTGGCCCCCGGCGTGGGCAGCGGGTGCCTGGGGGACACGTCGCCCATCGCCCCGCGCCTGGAGGACACCCCCATCCTCGGGGAAGACCCCCTGGAGCCCTTCGAGTCCCTGGAGCGAGGTAGGGGGGTGCGGCCGGGGGGGCAGCTCCGGCCCCGCGGGGCGGCCGTGGCCGTGCGGAGGCTCCGGGCAGGGGCGGGCCCGCGTCCTCCCGCGCCTCCTCCGCCGCGCTCCGGCCTTCCCTCCCTCCCTGCCGGCTCCGTGACGAGGCGGTTCCTCGGCGCCTCAACTTCCGCGCTGGGAGCAGCCCCCGCCGCCGCCTCGGCCATTTTGGGCTCCGCCGCTTCCCGGAGGAGGGGGCGTGGCTGGGGGCGCCGGAGCCCCTTAACCCCTCTGCTGCCGGTGGGGGGGCCCGGCCGCGCCCCCCGGGAGCGGAGATGTGGGTCTGTGTGCCCCCCCGCCCGGTCCCGGTGCTCACCCCCCCGCCCCCCCAGACCCCGGCACCGGGGACCTGTACGCGATGGACGACTCGCAGCTGGTGACCGACAAGTCCCCCCTGGAGGCGCCCCCCGACCTGCGCTGCGCCAGCCCCCCCCTGCACGCCGCCAGCCCCTTCAGCCTGCTGCCCGCCAGCCCCCCGCCCGCCCGGCTGCTGGCCGGCCCCGCCTCGCCGCCCCCCCTGCACGGTACGGGCCGGGCCGGTGCCCCCGGGCGGCCGCCAGCCCCCCCCCCCCCGCGCCGGGGAGGGGGTGGCCACGCCGCCGGCCTCGTCCTGCCCCCGCGGCACCTTCGTGTCCGGGCACAGCGCGGGGGGGGGCCGCTGCCGGGGATCCCCCCGGGAATGAAGGGTGGCGCGGGCACGGGGGTCCGCTGGGTGCCGCGGCGGGGGGGGGGATGCGCAGGCACATGGCCCCCGGGCCAGGCGGGGGCTCTCTGGTGCCATGGGCGGAGCAGGAAGGCGGCGGCGCCCCGCGGTGCCGCCCCTGACCTTGGCTCCGCAGACGGCGGCGGCGACCTCGGCGGCGGCGGCCACGCGGGGCTGGAGGGGCTCGACCCTCCGCTGGGGCCCGAGTCCCCGGCCCCGTCCGCGGAGGAGGAGGAGGAGGAGGAGGAGGAGGCCGCCGACAGCTGTCCCGAGGCTTCGGCCGTGCCGGAGGCGGGGAGCGGGGAGGCCGCCCCGCTGAGCACGGCGGCGGCAGGTAAGGCCGAGCCCCCCCGCGGGAGCCCCCCCGGGCCGCGCGCCCCGGCCCAGCGCCCCGTCCCCTCTCGCCCAGGTGACGGCCCCCGCCGGCGCATCGCCACGCAGGACGAGGTGCGCTTCCCGCTGCAGCACGGGTACGTGGCCCCGGCCCCCCCTCCCCGCGGCCGGCCCCGCGCCCCCCCGCCCCGCGCTGAGGCTCCCTGTGCCCAGGTGGAGACGGGAGGTGCGGATCAAGAAGGGGAACCACCGCTGGCAGGGCGAGACCTGGTACTACGGGCCCTGCGGGAAGAGGATGAAGCAGTTCCCGGAGGTGATCAAGGTACGGGCCCGGGGGGAGCGGGGTGGGGGCCGACGCGGGGCCCCGCTCCGCCACAGTGCCGCCAGAGCCCCCGGCTGCAGCGGACGGACGCGGCTGGGCCCCCATCGCGGCCTTCCTCCTCCTCCTCCTCCCCCCCCAGTACCTGAGCAGGAACGTGGTGCAGGACGTCCGGCGCGAGCACTTCAGCTTCAGCCCCCGCATGCCGGTGGGAGATTTCTACGAGGAGCGGGACACCCCGGAGGTGGGTCTGGGGGCTGCAGAGCCCCCCTGTGCCCCCCCCTCACTGTGCTGCGGGGGGTGACCCGGGTTTGCGCCGCAGGGCCTGCAGTGGGTGAAGCTGAGCCCCGAGGAGATCCCCTCGCGCATCCAGGCCATCACGGGCAAGCGTGGGCGACCCCGCAACGCCGAGAAGGCCAAGGCCAAGGAGCCGCCGGCTGCGAAACGCGGCCGGGGCCGTCCTCCCAAGGTCAAGATGGTCGACTTGCTGAGCAAGACGGACGCGCGGCTGCTGAAGAGGCTGGAAGCCCAAGGTACCCCCAGCCCGGCCCCGGGAGGCTGGTGCAGCCCCTCGCAGCCTGGCGCTGGTGGGACCCCCGCGGCCTGTTCACTGTCGTCCCCCCGCCCCCCCTTTGCTCTCACAGAGGTGCTCAGTGACGAGGACAAGCTGAAAATGAGCAAAATCAAGAAGAAAATGAGGCGGAAGGTACGAGCGGCTGTGCAGGACTCGGGGCGGCTCTGGGGCCTCTCCGGGTCTGGGAAGGCCACCGGGTCCCTGAGCTGGGCTTGTCCCTTCCAGGCCAAGAACAAGCAGAAGCAGGAAGCCAAAGCGCCCAGAGCGAAGGAGGCCAAGAAGAAGTCCAAGGTGAGTCCGCGGGGTCCGAGGGGGCTGGCGCGGGGCGAGGAGATGGAGCCGCTCTCCCCACGCGTCCTCCGGTCCGTCCTCAGGCCAAGGAGAAGAAGGGCAAACCCGAGAAGGGCAAGGACAAAGCGCGGCCCAAGGAGAAGAAGAGCAAAGGGCCCCGCAAGGCTGACAAGGGGCTGGTGGCCCAGCGGCGCCTGGAGGAGCGGCGGCGGCAGCAGCTCATCCTGGAGGAGATGAAGAAGCCCACGGAGGACATGTGCCTGGGGGACCATCAGGTGGGCTGGGGCGTGGGGGGCTCGGCTGGGCCCTGCCCTGGGCCTCGCCGGCCCTGACGGCCCCCCCTCTCCTCCCCCGCAGCCCCTGCCAGCCTTCTCCCGCATCCCGGGCCTCATTCTGCCCAGCCGCGCCTTCTCCAACTGCCTGACGGTCGTGGAGTTCCTGCAGAGCTACGGCAAGGTCCTGGGCTTCGACCCGGCCAAGGACGTGCCCAGCCTGTGCGTGCTGCAGGAGGGGCTGCTGGGGGTGGGCGACAGCGCCGGGGAGGTGCAGGACCTGCTGGTGCGGCTGCTGCAGGCCGCGCTCTACGACCCCGGGCTGCCGCCGTACTGCCAGGTGAGCCCCGGCCCTGCCCGTTGGGGTCTCAGAGCCGGGGAGGCCCCAGCTGCTGCCGCCTCAGGGCAGGGGGATCCAGGTTTCGGAGCTCTTGGTGCCCCCTGCGCCCTCTCCCTGTGCCCGCCGGCCCCTGGCAGCCCTTGGGGTGCTCCTGCCTGGCTCTGCCCAGCTGCCTGGGACCCCCCCCCGCCTCGTTCCCCCTCGGGCTCAGGTTCCTGGCCTGCTTTTCCCACCCGCAGGGTGCGGGTGTTCTCCCCTCGTTTTTATCCCTCCTGGTGATCCCCACCATGGGGCAGGAGGCGACTCCCCGAAACCCCCTCTCTGCCCTGCCTAGTCCCTGAAGATCCTGGGGGAGAAGGTGTCGGAGATCAGCCTGAACCGCGACACCGTCTCCGAGATCCTGCGCTGCTTCCTGACGGCGTACGGGGCGGGCGAGGACCTGTGCGAGGGGCTGCGGACCAAACCCTTCCAGGCGCTGCCGCCGGAGAAGAAAGCCGCCATCCTGGGCTTCCTGGTGAACGAGCTCAACAGCAGCGCCCTCATCATCAGGTGGGCGCGGGGGGGCCGCCACGCGCTGCGGGCGCTGCGGGCGCCGTGGTGCTCGGCGGGGGCTCCCTTCCTTCCCCCCGCCACAGCCAGCTCCCCCTCTCCTCGCAGCGAGATCGACAAGACCCTGGAGAACATGTCCAACTACAGGAAGAACAAGTGGATCATCGAGGGCCGACTGCGCAGGTGGGTGGGTGAGGGGGGGCGGCGGGGGGGTCCCAGCGTGAGTTTTTGGGCGCTGCGGGGCTCGGGGCGCGCGGGGATGGGTGGCGGACGCCTCTGCGGTGTCCCGGCAGGTTGAAGGTGGCTCTGGCCAAGAAGACGGGACGTCCCGAGTCGGAGATCACGGGCCTGGAGGACGGGCGGCGCCGGCGCAGCTCCCGCCTGACCGAGGAGACCGGCCTGGAGATGGAGGAGGAGGAGGAGACCCGCGGACGGAAATCCCGCAGGGAGGAGGAGGTGGGGTGGCCGCAGGGGACGGCGCGCTCGGGGGTCCCTTCCCCCCCCAGGCTGCGCTTCCCTGACGCGTCCCGTCCCCTCCGCAGGCCGACACGTCTGCGTCCAGCGTCCCCGAGCTGGAGAGGCAGATCGAGAAGCTGGCCAAGGTGAGCGGGCGGCGGAGGGCCGGGGCTCGGCCCCTGTGGGCGCCGCGGGGCCCCTCACGCCCTGCGCTCTCCCCACAGAGGCAGATGTTCTTCCGCAAGAAGCTGCTCCAGTCCTCGCAGACGCTGCGAGCGGCTTCGCTGGGCCAGGACCGGTACCGGCGGCGCTACTGGGTCCTGCCCCACCTGGGCGGCATCTTCGTGGAGGGCGCAGAGGGTGAGCTGGGGGGGCTGCGGGGGGGACCCCCGGCCAGGAGAGGACCCTGCTTCTCACCTCCTCCTCCTCCTTCTCCTGGCAGTGGCCGAGCCGCCGCCCCAGGAGCCCCCCGAGGAGAAGGCGTCCCCCCACGTCCCCCCGGTGAAGGAGGAGCCGGTGGACGTGCCCATCCCCAGCCGGACGAACTGCACGGCCTCGCGCTCCCGCGGCCGACCCCGCAAGAGCAAGGAGGAGCTGTCGCAGCACTGCGGGCCCAGGCCCCCCCCGGTCAACGGGGTCTTGGAGGAGTCGGTGCCGCTGGGGCAGAGCCAGCACGACCTCAGCCAGTCCGCCTTCCTCTCCTGGCTGAGCCAGACGCAGTCCTCCCTGCTCAAGGGCTCCGTTCTCACCCCAGACAGCAGCCCCGGCAAGGGGGATGCGGGGCTCCCGCCGCTCGAGGCCCCGGCGGACCCCGCGGAGGAGGAAGAAGAGGAGGAAGAGGAGGAGAGTGCCCCGGAGGCTGTAGAAAAGCGGGGACCCTGGTTCAACCTGCTGCCCCGGACGCCCTGCGACGACCAAGCTCCCCTCGCTACCTCCTCCGCCGAGCCCTCGCCACGAGCCACCGCGCAGCCCCGTGGCCAGCCCCGCGGCGAGCTGCCCAAGGCCTCGGCCCGGCAGGTATGTGCGTGGGCCCGCCCGGGGCAGCAGCGTGGGGCTGCGAGGGGCGGGGGGGAACTTCCCGGGGCGGCTGCAGGCGGGGAGCAGGGTGGGACCCACCGGGCACCCCGGGACAGCGCAGCGGGGGCTTGGTCCCGTTGCCCCCGACCCTCCAGGCCGAGCCTGCAAAGAAGCAAAACAGCCCCAGGGCCCGGGGGGCTCCGGGATCGGGGGCTGGGGGGTGGGTGCGTTCCCAGCCCTTCTGACGCGCGTGCCCCCCCCCAGCTGAACGGTCTCCCTGCGGACGACCCCGCGGCCCCCCTGCTCGCTTCCACGCCGGTGCACGCCGGCGCCCGGGCCCACGGCGCCTGCCCCAGGAGCCGGGGCAACCTGGAGAAGCTCCAGGACCTGCCGGGGCAGCCCAAGCGCCGAGGGCGGCCCCCAACCAAATTCTTCAAGCAGATCGAGCAGAAGTACCTGACGCAGCTGACGGAGCAGCCTGTTCCCCCCGGTGAGAGCGGGGACCCCGGGGCAGGGGCTGCGGCCGCCCGTGGCACGGTGCTGAGCGCGGTGCTGCCTTCCAGAGATGCAGAGCGGCTGGTGGTGGGTGCAGGACCCCGAGGAGCTGGAGGCGGTGGCTCGGGCGCTGCACCCGCGGGGCATCCGGGAGAAGGCGCTGCACAAGCACCTCACCAAGCACAAGGAGTTCCTGCGGGAGATCTGCCTGCGCAGCACCACCGGTAAGGGCTGCCCGCGCCGGGGGGCCGCTGCCCAAACCCTCCCCTGCTGAGGCCCCGCGCTGAGCCCCGCCGTGCCCCCCCTGTGCCCCCAGACCCCATCTTCCACCCGCGCCCCGAGGCGGCCGGCGCCGCCGTGTCTCAGGAAGCCCTGGCCCAGTGGTCGGTGATGGAGCGAGCCTACGAGACCGACCTCTCGGTGCTGCAGTGGGTGGAGGAGCTGGAGCAGCGCGTGCTGATGGCCGACCTGCAGATCCGGGTGGGTGCCGGCGCCGCCGCCGCCGCCGCCTCGCCCGGGCGCCCCCCCTGAGCCTCTCTCCCCCCGCAGGGCTGGACGTGCCCCGGCCCCGACTCCACGCGGGACGACCTGCGGTACTGCGAGCACAAAGTGGAGCCCCTGGAAGACATCACGGTGCGGAGCCGGCGGGAGGGGCTGCCGCTGCGGCGGGAGCGCACCAACCCCCTGGACCTGGCGGTGCTGCGCCTGGCGGCGCTGGAGCAGAACGTGGAGCGGCGCTACCTGAAGGAGCCGCTGTGGCCGCTGCACGAGGTGGTGCTGGAAAAGGCCGTGCTGAGCGGCCCCGAGGACCTGAGCCTGGGCCCCACCGAGATGTGAGCCCCGCGTCCGCCCCCTCCCCTCGGCCGCGCCGTCGGGGCGCGGGCGGCTCCGGCTGAGCCCCCCCCGTCCCCCCGCAGCGCCTACGAGATCACCCCCCGCGTCCGGACGTGGCGGCAGACGCTGGAGCGGTGCCGCAGCGCGGCCCAGGTCTCCCTCTGCATCTACCAGCTGGAGAAATCCATCGCCTGGGAGAAGTCGGTCAACAGAGTGGTGAGAGCCCGCGCCGCGCTGTGGGGGGGGGGCCGGGACCCCCCCCCCCGCCTCGGCTGAGCCCCCCCTCCCCGCAGACCTGCCTGGTGTGCCGGCGCGGGGACGACGACGAGCACCTGCTGCTGTGCGACGGCTGCGACCGCGGCTGCCACCTCTACTGCCACCGGCCCAAGATGACGGAGGTGCCCGAGGGCGACTGGTTCTGCTCCGTCTGCGTCTCCCGGGTAGGTCGGGGGGCAGCCCCCTGTGCCCCCCCCAGTGCCAGAGGTGACCTGGGCTCTGGCAGTGACCCCCGTGTCCCACCCCCCGCAGGCAGCGGAATACCAGGACCCCGTCTCGCCCCGTCGAGGCAAGAAACGGAAACGGGGGCGTCTCTTCGCGGGGAGCGTCGCCGAGGAGGAGGAGAGCCCGCGGCGCCGGGGGGCCCCCCGCCGCCGCGAGGGGCTGCCCCCCCCCTCCCGCCACGCCAGCGAGGGGCTGTCCCCCTCCAAGCGCCGGGGCGCGACGCTGCGGGGCCCCCCCAGCGACCTGACCTTCTGCGAGTGAGTGGGGCCGGGGGGGTGGCAGCCGGGGCCGCGCCCCCGGGGGCTCCCCCTGACCCTGTCACCCCCCCCCCCCCAGGATCATCCTGATGGAGATGGAGTCGCACGAGGACGCGTGGCCCTTCCTGGAGCCCGTCAACCCCCGCCTGGTCCCCGGCTACCGCAAGATCATCAAGAACCCCATGGACTTCGGCACCATGCGCACGCGGCTGCTGCGGGGCGGGTGAGCGCAGGGGTCCTTCCCGGGGGGCTGGGGTCCCTGCCGGGGATGGGGGGGTCTCTCCTGGGGGAGTGGGGGTCCCTCCCGGCGGGCTGGGGTCCCTGCCGGGGATGGGGGGGTCTCTCCTGGGGGAGTGGGGGTCCTTCCTGGGCCTGGGGGTCCCTCCTGGTGAGCGGGTGTCCCTCCCGAGGGGAACGGGAGCCCCTCCCGGCCTGGGGGTCCATCCTGGGGGCTGTGTGGGGGTCCCTCGGGGTCCCCAACCGCCCCCCCGCGCCGCTGCCCGCAGGTACTCGAGCTCGGAGGAGTTTGCGGCCGACGCCATGTTGGTGTTCGACAACTGCCAGACCTTCAACGAGGACGACTCGGCCGTGGGCAAGGCCGGACACGCCATGCGCAAGTTCTTCGAGAGCCGGTGGGAGGAGTTTTATCAGGGAAAACACGCTACTAACCCGTGAGGGGGCGGGCCGGCGCCCCCCCCGCCCGGCCGGGGCTGGGGTCCCCCCCGCGCCCCCCAAGAACTGACTCCTCTGGAGCTGATCTCGCTGCCTGCTGATCCCGTGGGGGGCCCCCCCAGGGCCGGCGCGAACGGGCCCCCCCCTTCCCGCCCCGCGGCGGGCACCCGCGGCCCCTTCCCGCTGCCCGGACCCCACCCCCCCAAACCACCCCCCCCCTTGTCCGGACCCCCCCCCCAGCACCACAAACTCACAGACTGTGTAAGCCAAAAAGAAAAAAAAAAGAGGTGTTTTTTTTCTTTCTTTCTTTTAAATTTTATTTTCTAATTAAGAACAGAAACAGCCCCCACGCCCCGCCACGCCCCCCCCCCCCGCCCCCAACCGAGGGGAGCGGCCCCCCCCGCTGGGAATATTTAATAATAGCAATAGTTCGTAGTGAATGTGTCCAAGCACTCCTGTGCAGCGTCTACATGCATTAACGGCCAGTAAAGTGGACTTAGCCCCCCCCCGCCTCGCCGCCCCGGCCGGGACCCCCCCCGCGCAGACACTTTATGAGGGGGGGGTTCCCCGGGGCAGCCCCCCCCCCGCTGCCCTCGGACCCGCGGCCGGGGCGGGCGCCGGCCCCTCCCCACCTGGCTCCAGGGACCAAACTGGGGAGGGTGGGGGGGCCCCGGCAGCCCCTTTCCCTGCCTCCACGTCTCAGGAAGAGCCCGGCCCCCCCCCCTGCCCCCCCCCCCCCCCCCAACACGGGGACCCCCGGGGCTGGGCCGGGGTCCTGGCCGCCCCCACGGCCCCGACTGGGATCCCTCAGGGACGCTACTGCAGGCCCCGGGGGGGGGCCCGGCCCCCCACCCCCCCCCAACATGGACTTGAAGCCTCAGGCGGGTGTTTGCCCCCCCCCAGACCCAAACTGGGTCGGGGGGGGGGATGCACTGGGTGGGCAGGAGGCCCCCCCCGGCTGGTGGGGGCCCAAGCTGGGGCAGGGGGTGTTCCCCCCCCCCCAACACACACCCCTGCCCCCGGGTCACCCCCGCACCGTGGGCAGCCAGGGAGGGGCCCGGGGCCCCCCCACCCCCCCGGCCAGGATATTACGGGTACTCGCTCTGGGGGTTCGGCGGGGCCGTGGGGGGGCCCCGGGCGCGTCCCCCCCCCGGCCCCACAGAGCACTGAAAACAACTCACCTACCTGGGCAGGAGGGGGCCCCGGCCGCGCCCCCCGCCCCCCCCGTCTCTCAAAGTAGCCTTTTTTCTATCAGATAACCTCAGAAACTTTTTATTTTATTTTATTTTTTTGCTTTGAAATAAGAGGTGGATTTGAAGTCTATTTGAACTGACTTTATATTACGCATAAATATTTATATTTTATCTAAATAACTTGCGCTGTAACAAACTTTTTTTGTGGTTTGTTTTTTAGTAAAGTTTCGGATCCGTCAGGTTTTTTTTTTGTTGTTTTTTTTTTTTTTTTTTTCCGTCGTGGGAAACTTTTCGGGAGTCTCCGTATCGTTCTCGTGTTTGTTCAGTTGAAGTTTGCCCCCCCCCCCCCCGGCCTCTATGCCCTGGTTTGACACCCCCTCTTACCCCCACACCCCCCCCCCCCCCACGGCCGGCATCTGCCCCCCCACTAGGCCCGGGGCCGGGGAGGGGGGGGGGGCCAGGGCCGTTTCTCTTCGCCCCCCCCCCCCCCCCCGCAGCCCCGGTACCCCCCGGCTGGGGGCTGCGGCGTCACCGGGAGCATCGTGTGTGTGTGTCCCCCCCCGGCTGCGGCCCCCCCCTCGCCCCCCCCAACCCGCCGGCCGCCTTTTCTATAACCAGCCGTGTCGTTTTAGTGACTTTTTGATAATGTACAGGTTTTTGTGAATTTAAATTTATTTCTTTCTATATTTTTAGGACCAATCTCATTTTTAATAAGGTTTCAGGAGGCGGGGGGGGGGGGCTGCGGCCCCCCCCCTCCCCGGCGCCTGTTGATGTCCCCACGAGCTGTAGGACCCCGCGTGTCGCGTTCGAGAATAAACGACTCACGTTTGATAGACACTCGCTGGTCCGAGCCCTCTGTGGGGAGCGGGGGGGGGCGGCTGGGGGGGCCCCGGGACCTGGGGGGGGCTGCGCTGACACACCCCCCCCCCCCCCCACACACACACACCGGAGAGATTTGCTTTTCTTGCCTTTTTATTTAAAAACAAAAACAAAAAAAAACCTCGAAGGGGAGGGGGGGGGGAAGCTGTCGGGGAGGGGGGGGCTGGGGGGGGGGTTTGGGGGGGCCGAGCGCGGAAGCAGGAGGAAGAAATACAAAACTAGAAACCTCTCGAGATTTAAAAAAAAGCAACTTAAAAACCTGTACAAAATGCGCTACGTATAAATTAAAGGGGTGGGGGGGGCCGGGGGGGGGGGGGCCTCGGCTTCTCCTCTGCTGCTTGGGCCCCCCCCAGGGCTGGTGGGACCCTGATGCTGACCCCCCCCCACCATGGCAGTGGGGTGGGGGCTCAGCGGGGGGGGGTCCCAGCACCCCCCGGCCGCTGGGGGGGCCGTCTGCGGGTCTCCCTCTTTGGTTCCTTCCCTGGGGGGGCCAGCGCCCCCCGACCAAAGGGGCCATGCCCGGGGGGGGGGGAAGGGGGGGGGGGGGGGCCGGGCAATAGCAGCAACGGGAGAGGTGGGTGATGGCTGGAAACCGGGGGGGTGGCGTCACCCCGGGCGGGGGGGCGAGGGGCCGCAGCCCCCTGCCCCCCCCCGGGCCGGGGCGCGCACCGAGCTGTGGGGGGGTGAGGTAGATGTGTGGCGGGGGGGCCCCGCTGCCCCGCGGGGGGGGCTGGGGACTCCGCCGCGCTGGGGGCGGGCTGGAAGAACCGGGAGGCCCTGGGCAGAGCTGGGGGGGGGGGGGGGGCACAGCCGGCCCCAGAGCTGGAAGCAAGTGGGGGGGCTGCCCCCCCCCCCCCGGACCATGGGGAGGGACGGACGGACGGACCCACGGCCTGGGGGGGGGGGGTCGCGAAGCTGGGGGGGGGCGGCGGGGCAGCTCAGGCCCCCCCCGCGACTCCCTCAATCTTTGGTTGCAAGAGCCACCCCCGAGGGCCCCCCTGATTGTCGCTGCGGGGGGGGCGGGGGGGCCGGGGCACCCCCGGGCGCGGGGACTCTAAAGTGCCTGGGTGACCCTGGGGGCGCCCATCGCCCCTGGAAGCGGGGGGGGGTTATTGCACTTGTCCTGCCCCCCCGGGCCGGGGCAGGGGTGGGGGCAGCATGCAGAGCCCCGGCCGCGCCCATGGGGGCAGGAATGGCTGCGGGGGGGGAAAAAGGGGGGGGGGGGGGGGCAGCACCCCCGGCCCTGCAGGGGGGCTGGTGCCCGGAGACTGGACCCCACGGGGGCAGGGGGGGGTCACCATCACCCCCCCCCCCGCCCCGGTCCCCGAGCCGGGGACACCGGCCGGACCGGGCAGCAGAAGGCACGGGGGGGCACCGCGGCTGGGGGGGGCTGGCGGGGCCGCGGGCCCTGGAAGCACGAGGCGGGGGGGCGGCCGGGGAACCCCTGGCCCCCCCGGGGTGGCGTTTGTCTTCTTTTCCTTTTTTTTTTTTCTTACTTTTTTTTTTTTTTTTCCTTTTTTTGGTTGTTTTTTTTCTTTTTTCTCAGTTTTTTATAAAATGCAGGAGGAAAAAAAAAAGCCCTCCGGGGGGGGTGGGGTGGGAGGGGGGGGGGTCTGCCCGGCCGGGGTTCAGCGGGCCCCCCCCCCCGCCCAGGGCCCCCCCGGCCAGGACACGGCTCCTTCCCAAGGCGGCGGCGGCAGCAGCGGCGGGGGGGCGGGAGGGGGGGCAGCACCGGACGGGGGTCCCGGCCCAGCCCCTCCCGGCAGCTGGCAGGTTTGGGGGGGGGGGGGGGGGGTCCCTCGGGCTGGGCCCCCCCCGCCGCTACTTGGCGTAGGGGTAGGGGAAGGCGCCGGGCTCGGACGGCGACTCGATGGGGCCGTGGCTGGGGGCGGCGCTGCCGTCCTGCGGGGAGGCGTTAGCGGAGCCTGAGCCCCCCCCCAAAAAACCCACCCCAGCGCCCCCCCCGCCCCCCCCAGCACTGACCTCCAGCGGGAGCGCGGGCGGCACCGGCGGGTACGGCGGGAGGAAGGCTCCGGGCACCGCGGCGGCAGCGGGGACGTACTGGGGGGGCGGCGTCGGCGTCAGGGGGTGCCGGGGGGGTTGAGGGGGGTTGAGGGGGGTTGAGGGGGGGTTGAGGGGGGGTCGGGGGGGTCTTACCGTGCCGGCGCTGCCCAGCGAGAGGTGCCCGAGCTGCTGGGCCAGGGGGGCCACCACGGAGGGCTGGAGGGGGACGGCGTGGTCCACAGCGGGGGCCAGAACCGCGCCCTGCAGGGCCCGTCAGCGGGGGCGGGGGGACGCGGGGGGGACGGGGGGGGGACGCGGGGGGGGGACACGCAGCCCCGGGGTGCGGGGAGCTGGGACGGGGCCCAGGGAGAGCTGGGGTGGGGCCGGGGGCGGGGCCTGCGGCTGAAGTGGGTGGAGCATGCTGGGAATGGGTGTGGTCATGGCTGTGGTGGGCGGGGCTGAAGTCACAGTGGGTGTGGCCTGCCAAACTGGGTGGGGCTATAGCCATTGTGGGTAGGGCTATAGCCATTGTGGGTGGGGCACGGCTGGGGTGGGCGGGGCGGTGGGTGGAGCATCGGTGGGTGGGCGGGGCAGCAGATGGGATGGCTGGGGTGGGCGGGGCAGTGGTGGGGGTGGGGCAGGGGGACTAGCTGGGTGGGCGGGGCAGTGGGTAGGGCAGTGGGTGGGGCATTGGTGGGTAGGTGGGGCATGGATGGGTGGGCGGGGCGTTGGGGTGGGCGGGGCGTTGGGGTGGGCGGGGCCCCGCACTCACCGTGGGCTGCACGAGGTAGGACTGGTGCATCCAGGCGGGTCCGTGGACCTGCGGCAGCGGCCGGTGGGGGGCGGTGGGGGGGTGGGGGCTCCTCGAGCACCCCAGCCCCCCCCGAGCCCTCCCCCCCTCCCGGGACCCCCGGCCCCTCCCCGCCCCCCGTACCTGGTAGGAGGAGACGGGGGAGGGCAGGTACGGGGCCAGGGCGGGGGGGGCGATCATGCGGCTGGGGGCCAGGCCGTAGGGCGCCGGGTAGAACCTGGGGGGGCGGGGGGGGGTCAGGGGCGGGGGGACGCAGCCGGCAGCGCCCCCCCCACACCCCCATCCCCCCCGGGGACTGGGGGGGTCGGGAGCACCCACCCGTTCTGCAGCGCCGTCGCGGGGTCATAGGCCAAGGTCACGGTGCCCTGCGGGGGCGAAAGGGTCAGCGCTGCCCCCCCCGCCGCGGGTCCGCCCCCCCAGCGCCCCCCCCTCACCGTGTCGCCGTCCCGGGCCCAGGCTCTCCCGTTGGGCACGAACTTGCCCTGGCTCTGCCGCTTCTTCTGCCCCCCGTCCGCGAACTTGCAGAGCAGCGGGTCCGGGGGGGCTGCGGGGAGGGGCCGTCAGCGCCATTACCCGGCCCACAGCCCCCCCCGCTGCCCTGAGCCCCCCCCCCGGGACCCCCCCAACCCACCTGGCACCCCCGGGGGCGTCTTGATGTACTTCCCGTTGAAGTGGGTGATGACGGCCTCGCACTTCTCCGTCGACTCCATCCTGGGGGGAGCGGGGCTGGGGCGGGGGCCGTGCGCGGGGCCCTCCCGCCTGCCCCCCGCCCTGTGTGCCCCCCCCAGCCCCACAGAGGCCCCCCCCAGCCCCATGCAGCCCCCTCGCAGCCCCCCAGCTCTGTGCACCCCCATCCTCCCGGACACCCCCCAGACCCGCACGTTACCCCGTGCCACCCCCCGGCCCCGCGCCCCCCCTGGCCCGCAGCAGGGCCCCCCCGGCCCCCCCGTACCGTGCAAAGCCCACGCCGCGGCTGGCCCCGTGGGGGTCCCGCAGGATGCGGGTCGAGACCACCTGCCCGAAGGGCTTCAGCAGCGCCTCCAGCTCCTGCTCGTCCACCCCCAGCGGCAGGTTGGAGATGTAGAGGTTGGTGGGATCCTGCTCCTGTTGCTGTGGGGGGGGAGGGTCAGGGGGCCGCCCGGGCCCAGGGGGGGTCCGGGGGGGGCGGATCGGGGGGTCAGGGGGGGCCCCGAGGGGCCGGGCCGTACCTTGGCCATCTGCGCCTGCACCCCGCTGGCCTTGAGCGCCGTCACGGCCTTCTGCGCCGCCGTGGGGCTGTCGAAGTCCACGAAGCCATAGCCTGGGGGGGGCGGGGGGGGGGCAGCAGTGAGAGGGGGCCCCCCCCACAGCACCCCCCCCCCCTTCACGCCTCCAACCTTTGCACTTGTTGGTCGTCTTGTCCAGGATGGCTTTGGTGGAGACGATCTTCCCGTAGCTGGGGAGAAAGGGGGGGGGTCAGCGCCCAGCGGGGCCCCCGGCCCCTCCCGCGGGGGGGCCCTGGGCTGGTGGCGGCAGCAGAAACCCCCCCCGCGCCCCCCCCACACCCCGGGGGGGGAGTCCCGGCCCCACTCACGGCTGGCAGAGCTTCACCAGGTCCTGGTCCGTGGTGCCGGGGTGCAGCCCCCGGATGTAGAGGTTGGTCTTGCTGAGCTGGTCCGTGCCCCCCCCCGCGGGGCTGGGGCTGGGGGGGCCCAGCGGCTGCGCCGGCGGCACATAGGGCTGCTGGGGGGCAGGGGTCAGCTGCGCCCCCCCACCGCCCTGACCCCCGGGGCACACGCGTGCGGATGCAGCGAGGCCCAGGGGTGGATCCTGCCCGGCCTGGGGCCCCCCCGGCAACCGCGGGACCCCCCCAAATCCGACCGGGCCCCCCCCCGCGGCATCGGGGAAACCTCCAGACCTGAGTCAACGTGAAAAAATGAACCACCCGCGGCCCCTCCCCCCCCCGGCCGCCCCCCCCGGGGCCCCCTCCAGCACCCACCCCCCGGAGGGGTGGCGATGGGGGTGACCCCCCCTCCCGGCTCACCGGGACCAGGCCTGGGGGTCACCCCCCTGCGCGGGGCCCCTGGCCGGGACCCACGGACCCCCCCGGGGACCCCCCCGGCACACGCGTGCGGGTGCATGTGGCGGGGCCGATGCGTGTGCACGGGGGGGGGGGGGGGGGGCAGCGGGGGGGCCCGTTCCGTGTGCGGGGCAGGTGTGTGCGCGTTGCACACGCGTGTGCGAGCGTGGACAGGTGTGGGGGGGCCACGTAGCCCCAACACCCCCCCCCGCGCGGGGTCTGTGCTGGGGCCAATGTGTGGGGCGAGCGCAACCCCCAGGGAGGGAAACTGAGGCACGGGGGGGGGCAGGACCCCCCCGGGAGGCCGCGGCTCGCGCGGGTGCCCCCCCCGAACCCAGTCCCGGCGGGGGCTGCTCCCGGGTGTCCCCTGACCCCCCCCCCCCGCCTGTCGAGGACCCGGGTGTCCCCCCCCGCCACCGCTCCGAGCTCTTCCCGGTCCCCGATCCCGCGCACCCCCCCCTCCCTCCCCAGCCTTTCCCCCCACATTTTCGGGGGGAGCAACACGGCCCCGCCATGCCCGTGCCCCCCCCCGCCGCGGCCAACCCCTGCGGAGGGACCCGGGGGCTCCGCGGCGGGTCCCCCCCCGCCCCGTGGCGCCGCTGCCCCCGCGGCCGGGGTTGTGCCGGGGGGGGGTGCCCCCCGGGCCGGGGTTCCCGCTGCCCGCGGCCCCGCCACGGCCCAGGGCCGGGCCTGGCGGCGGGCGGGCGGCCCCGGGGCGCGGCGGGGGGCGCGGGGGGGGTCCCTCTACCTTCTTGCCGCTCTTGTTGTAGGCGAAGGCGGGGAGGCCGGAGCGCGGCGGCACCGAGAGCAGCATTTTGCGGAGCGCGAGGGCCGGGGCGGGCCGGGAGCCAGGCGGGCCCGGCCTGACGTCACGGCCGGAGCCAGCCTGGAATCCGCGGGCACCGCGGGCCGGGTCCTAACGCCGGGGCCGGCCCCGCGCCCCCCCCGCCCGGGGCTGCCCCCACCCCGGGACACACACGCGCGGCACCGCGGCCCGGCCCGGGGACACCCCCCCCGGCCCCGATGCTGCCCCTCGACCCGCCGGAGCCCCCGGGCGCTGATCGTAGCCCAGGCGCCGCCGGTGCCCCGGCCGTGGGGTGCGGCGGGAGGACACGCACACACCGGGGAACCCCCCGGGGGCCGCGCCCCGCCGCCGCCGCGCTCGGCACAGGGCGCCCGGGGCACCGGGGATGGGGGGGGGGGGGGGGGCTGCAGGCTGGGGACCCAGCGACCGCCCCGGGGGTGTCACTGCCCGCCCGGGGACGGGCTGCCCCGGCGCCGGGGTCCCGCAGCAGCCGCCGGGGCCTCAGCACGGCGGGGCCGGGGCGGGTCGGTGCGGCCAGGCCCGTGCGCGCGGCCCCTTTAAGCGCGGCTCGTTGGAAGCCGCGAGGCCCCGCCCCCCGCCGCCATTACCCCTCGGCGGGGCGGTGGCCCCGCCCCGCGCCGCCCGCACCATGGGCGCGGCCATTTTGGAGCTGCCGGTCACGTGCCCCACCCACGCCCGCCGCCTGCCCGTCAAGGCGGGGCCGCCATCTTGGCACCGCCCTCCCCCGACGCGTGACTCCGGCTAGCTCCGCCCCGCAGCTGAGGCCGGGCAGGGGGCCGCCATCTTGGCCACACAGACACACACACACACACACACACACACACACACACACACACACACACAGACACACGCACACACAGAGACACAGACACACACACAGACACACACACACACAGATACACACAGAGACACACACACACAGATACACACAGGCACACACACAGACACACACACACACACACAGACACACACACAGACACACACACAGACACACACACACACACAGAGACACAGACACACACACACACACACACACAGAGACACACACACACAGATACACACAGGCACACACACAGACACACACACACACACACACACAGACACACACACACAGACACAGACACAGACACACACACACACACACACACACAGTGTTAAGGGGGGCAGGACGAGGTGTCGGGGGGGGGCAGGTAAAGGAGGGACCTGGGGTCTTCTGAGGGGTCCGTGGGGCAGGAGGGGGCGTCTGGGGGATCCGGGGGGATCCGTGGGGCGGGGGGGTCACTGTGGGGCAGGGTCAGGCCTGGGGGTCCCTGGAGGGTCCGGTGGGGGCCGCAGCGTCCCCGTCCCTGTCAGGGGCAGGACAGGGGGTGCCCCCGGCCGGTTGAGGGGCAGAACCCCCCCGGGGTCCCGGCGCAGCTGCCCCCGGCCTGACGTGAGCTCAGCTGGGGGCTGGGGGAGCCCCCCCGCCCGCCTGCCCCCCCCGGCCGGGGCGCGGGGAGCGCGTGTCCCCGCTCCGCGTGTCCCCGGGCGCCAACGGGCCCTTTGTGGCGGCCCCGGGCGCGGATTGTTCTGGCTCTTTGCAGGGCGTCAGCAGGGCCGGGCCCGCGTGTCCCGTGCTGAGCCAGGCCCGGGCCCCCCCGTGCTGAGCCAGGCCCGGGCCCCCCCGTGCTGAGCCAGGCCCGGGCCCCCCCCCCGCTGACTCACCCCACGTGCGGGGCCACTGCTGAGCTGGCAGCTCCCTGCGGGCAGGGGCGCCCCCGCCCCAGCCCCCTCCTGCCGCCCCCCCGGGGACCCCCGCGGCGGGGGCAGCCCCGGGCCCCGGTGTGTGAGACTATGGGGGTGCCCGCCCCGAGCCCCCCCGCGGGTGGGCACCTTCCCCCCCTCCGCTCCCCCCAGCCTTTCATCCCTCCCGGCCTTTCATCTCTCCTGGAGCGCTGGTCGTCGTGGCAACGCCCCGAAGGGTCCCAGCCCGTTGCCATGGCACCCGGAGATGCTCTGAGCCCCCCCCCCAGGACCCCTGCAGCCCCCCAGGGCTCTGCCCCGTCCTCAGCCCCCCCCCTGCACCCCGGGGGGGTCTTGTGCCGAGCACGGGGCCTTCCCTCCCCGCACGCGGGGGGTTGGCGGTGCCGGGGGGGTTGGCAGGGCCGGGGGGTGGCGGTGCCGGGGGGGTGGGAGGTGCCCCCGCCCTGGGCATCCCCCGCGCTCCGCTCGGCCCCGCAGATGCGCCATGGCCATCGCGGAGGTAAGGCCCTGCGAGCGGCGCTGCCCCGGCCCCCCCACCCCAGAGCCGTGACACCGGGGGCCCTCCCTGCCAGGGGGGGCAGGTGAGCAGCCCCCTAACTCGCGGGGAACCCCCGGTCAGCCCCCGGCACAGGGGTCCCCCGTGTGCCCCTTCACCATAACCGCCTGTCGCCATGGCACCTTTCTCTGTTGCCATGGTGCCCTCATCGCTGTAGTGCTCCGGTTGCCATGGTGACCCTGTTGCTAAGGCACCCCGTTGCCAAGACACCCCCATCACCGGTTGCTGAGGCATCCCGTTGCCATAGCAACACATCACCGTGACACCCAGTTGATGAGGGGTCCCGTCACCATGGCACCCCGTCACCCCTTCGCGATGGTACCCGGCCACTGAGGCACCTCTTGCCCCACTGCGGTCCCCCAACACCCCATCACCACCGCGTCACTCTGTCGCCATGTGTCCCCGTCGCCATGGCACCCGGGTGACGCCCCCCCGTGCCCCCCCAGGAGCTGCGGAGCGGGTGCTTCTGGCGGGGGGTGCTGGCGGAGGCAGCGGCGACGCTCATCTTCGTGGGGGTGGTGCTGGGCGCCTCGGCGGCCCCCGGTCCCCTGGCGCCGGCGCTGGCCGGGGGCCTGGTGGCCGCGGCGCTGAGCTGCACCCTCGGGGCGCCCCAGGCCAACCCCGCGCTCACCATCGCCCTGCTCTGCACCCGCAAACTGGGCGCCCTGCGCGGGGCCGCCGGGCTCCTGGCCCAGGGTGCCGGGGCCGTGGTGGCCGCCGCCGCCGCCCGCCTGGCGCTGCGGGACGACGCCGGCCTCGTCACCAGGGTGAGTGTCGCCGCGGCGGTGGCCGTGGCCGTGGCCGCGCCGGCGCGGGCGCTGAGGCCGGGCTGTGGCGGCAGGTGACGGCGTCGGGGACGCCGGGGCAGGCCCTGGCCTGGGAGACCTTCGCCACCTTCCAGCTGGCGCTGGCCGCCTTCGCCGCCGCCGACCGGGCGGCCCCCCAGGGTGGGCTGGTGCTGGGCAGCGCCGTGGCCGCCGGTGCCCTGGCTGCGGTACGGACACCCCCACCCCCCCCTTGCGCCCCCCTCCCGGGGCTGCCGCCCCCCGCCCCGGCCGGCCCTCACCCCCCCCGCCCGCAGGGGCCGTTCTCGGGGGGCAGCATGAACCCCGCGCGCTCGCTGGGGCCGGCCGTCGTCACCGGCATCTGGGATGACCACTGGGTGAGTCGGTGGCCCCCCCCGTGTCCCCCCCAGGGACCCCCAGCGTGGGGATGCGTGTCCCCAGCCGCAGCGTGGGACCCCCACGGCCCCCTCCCCACCCCAGAGGGGGTTCCCTGGCTCTTCGTCTCCGTCGGATGGTTCCCCACCCCCCCAAGACAGGTCACCCCCGGCTGCAGCCCCAGTCTGGGTCCTCCCAGTCCCCCCATCATGGCACGGGGCCCCCCCAGTCCCCGTCCTTGGGCCGGCCCCTCCCGGTCCCCCCATCCCAAACGCGCGGTCCCCCCCCAGCTCCTCGTGCCCGGAGCAGGTTCCTCCAGCCCCGTCTCCATCACCAGTTTGGGGTCCCCGGCCAGCAGCACCCCGCGGTGTCCCCGTCCCCGGGACACCCCGGCCCTGTGTCCCCCCCAGGTGTACTGGCTGGGCCCGGTGCTGGGCGCGGTGCTGGCCGGGATCTCCTACGAGTTCATCTTCGCCCCCGGCGCCTCCCGGGAGAAGCTGGGCGCCTGCCTGGCCTGCCGGGACGCGGCGCTGGTGGAGGCCGCCAGCCCGTCCCCCTCCTCGCCCTCCGCCCGCGCCCCCCCGGCCCCCCCGGCTGAGCGGGGCCAGGGCACGGCCTGAGCCCCCCCAGCCCCCCGCTGCGACCCAGCCCGGGGGAGGCGCCCCCCCCTCCCCAGCCCAGCCCCCTCCATGGGGCACCCAGAGCGCGGTTGCCCCCCCGGCAGAATGGGGGGGGCTGGGGGGGCCGTGCACAGATGGCTCCATCCCCCCGGCCCCCCCGCCCTCTCCCCCCTGGGGGGGATTAAAGTTGGTTTTGGGTCAGAGGTGGGTGCAGAGCATCGCTGTGGGGGCCGGGGGGACCCCCCCTGTCCTGCGCCCTCGGGGCGTGGGGGTACCCCCACACCGGGGGGCCTCCCTTGCCCGCTCCCTGGCTCCCCCGGGCGGGTGCCCCCTCCCTGCGGCCCCGTGGCGGGGGCGGGGGCCGGGACCCCCCGTCGGGCCGTCCCGTGCCGGGGCGCTGAGCGCAGCAAAGCCCTTTGTGCGGCCTCTGCAGCCCCGGCAGATTCCGGCGGGCGCCAATGGCCGGGCCCGGCCCTAATCCCCCCCCGGCCGGGAATTAGCGCCCGCTAAGCCGGGCTGAATAACCCTCCCCAGACAACAGGCCCGGGGCGGGGGGAGCCCCCGCGGCCCCCAGGGGGGCCCCCCCCTCCGTGTGGGGCTGGGGGAGCCGCCTCCCGGCAGGGTCGCCCCAACGTGTCCCCAAAACCTGGAGGGGGGGGGGAGGTCTCAGCGCCGCCCCGGGCCCCTGAGCGCGGGGGTCCCCAAACCCCCCGAAGGGCACCCGTGGGTCAGAGCCCCCCCGCAAGGCACGTCAGCCCCAGGGATGGGGGGGGGCACAGCGCTAGGGGGGGTCCCCGCTATCCCAGGGGCGCAGGGCTGCCCCGGGGGGGCCCGGGGGTGTCCCCTGCCACCCGTCCCCCGTCCCCCGCCCCGGGCAGCGAAGTGGTTAACGGGGGGTGGTGGCAGCGGGGTCCCACCCCCGGGGCCGGCCCGGGGGGGCCTTATAAAGGTGGGTGCGGCGGCCCCCGGGGAGGGGAGCGGGGCCACGGAGGGCAGCGGGGGCCAGGCCATGCGGGAGCTGCGCTCGTCCTCCTTCTGGAGGGCTGTCCTGGCCGAGTTCCTGGGCAGCCTCCTCTATGCCCTGCTGGGGCTGGGGGCCTCCCTGCGCTGGTCCCCGGGCCCCCCCAGCGTCCTGGGGGCCGCCCTGGCCTTCGGGCTTGCCCAGGCCACCCTGGTGCAGGCGCTGGGCCACGTCAGCGGGGGCCACATCAACCCGGCCATCACCCTGGCCTTCCTGCTGGCCTCGCAGCTCTCCCTGCCCCGCGCCCTGGGCTACCTCCTGGCCCAGGTGCTGGGCGCGCTGGCCGGGGCCGGGGTCCTCTACGGGGTGACGCCGGCCCCCGTCCGCGGCACCCTGGGCCTCAGCGCGGTGAGTGGGGCTGGGGGTCCCCGCGGCGCTGCGGGGTGGGGGTGCGGCAAGGCGGGGGGCTGCGGGAGGGGTGTTGGGGTTCGGGGGTACCGTGGGGCTGTCACGGGCGATCTCGGGGTTCAGGGGGTCTGGGGGAGCCAACGGGGCAACTGGGGGCTGCGGGGGGGCGCGGGGCAGGGACGGGGGCGCCCGGGGGGTGTTTGGGGGTGAGCAGGGGTTGGGTGCCCTGGGGCCGGGGGTGCCGGGGAATGGGGCACCCGCTCCGTGGGGCGCTGAGGCCTCTCCCCGCGCAGCTGCACCCCGGCGTGGGCCCGGGCCAGGGCACGGTGGTGGAGCTGCTCCTGACCGCCCAGTTCGTCCTCTGCGTCTTCGCCAGCTTCGACGACCGCCACGACGGGCGCCCGGGCTCGGCCGCGCTGCCCGTCGGCTTGTCCCTCGCCCTCGGCCACATCTTCGGGGTAAGGGCGGCCGCGGGGACCCTCCCGGCGTGACCCCGGGGGCTCGGGGGGGGCTGCGGGGGGGGGCGCAGCGGGCCAGCACCCCACCGCCCTCCGTCCTCCCGCAGATCCACTACACGGGCGCCGGCATGAACCCGGCCCGCTCCTTCGCCCCCGCCGTCATCACCCGCAACTTCGCCAACCACTGGGTAAGTGGCGCGGGGGGGTCCCCTCGTCCCGCCCCGGGTCCCCCCCAGTCCCTCCCCGCTTGTCCCCCGAGGGCGGGACACGGATGGCTGCCGGAGCCGCCCCGGTGACGACAGCAGCACCCCGCGGGGTGAGGACCCCCCCGCCCCCCCCAGCCCTGCAGCCCCCCAACACCTCGGGGGGGCACGGCGGGGGGTGGGTGCCCCGCGGACCCCCGGGGGGGGAGTGGGGGTGGGTGCCGTCCCAGGGGAGGGGGGCTGGGAGCCTCTGGCCGCCCCGGGGCGGGGGGGGGGTGCGGGGGGGGGGTGCCGGGGTACCGGGGGGGCGGGGGGCGCCCCGCCCGCCCGGGGGTGCCGCTGCCCACGCCGCCCCCCCGCAGGTGTACTGGGCGGGCCCGCTGCTGGGCGCGGCGCTGGGCGCGGTGCTCTACGAGTTCGCGCTGTGCCCGCGGCCGCGCAGCCTGGCCGAGCGCTTGGCCGCGCTCAAGGGAGAGGCCCCCGCCGCCGCCACCGCCGCCGCCGAGGCGCCGCCCGAGCCGCCGGCCGAGCCGCTGGAGCTGAAGACGCAGGGCCTGTAGGCCGGGCCCGGCCCCCCCGCGCCCGCCCGCTGCTTTGCTGTGACGGGGCCGCCGCGGGGCGTGTGGTGCGTGTGTGTGCGGCGCGGCGGCGGGCGGCGGCGGGGACCCGCTGCCGGGACCCGGCCTGCCCGGGGCCGCCCGTACCGGGCCGGGGCCGCCCCGCCCCGCCGCGGCGGGAGTTCTGTGTTCGGTGAATTAAACCTGCTCTTTTATTTTGGTAACCGCTGGCGGCCGTGCCTGGGGCCGGGGAAGGGACCGGGGGCGGGAGCGGGGGGACCGGGGGAGGGACCGGGGCACCGAGACTCCGAGGCCGCGCCAGGCCCGCGTCGCCCCGGCAACCGCGCAGGGGCTGACGGGAAGCTCCTCCCGCAGCCGCCGTTTCCCGCGCCCGCGGGTGGCCCCGCCCGGGGGGGGGGCTGCGCCCCAGCCCGTGTCGCAATTAAAAGGGCAATGCCGCGCCTGCGCGCCTGCTCCCCATAGGGAGACCGCGGGGGAGTCCCCGCAGCGCCGCGGTGGGGGAACGGGGCCGCGGGGAGACCGACGGGAGCGGCGGGGGCTGCGGGGCACCGGCGTCGCCGGTCAGTGCCCGTGGCGGGCGGCGGGAGGGGCGGGGATGGGCCCACCGGCTCCTCCGGGGTGGGTGTTGCCGCTTGAAGCCCGCGGGCGGGGCGGGGCGGGGCCTCTGGCCGCGGGAACGGGGGCGGTTGGGTAGCGCCGCCCCCACGGCGGTTCCCGGGGTCTGGGCCGGGGCGGGCGGTGAGCGCGGGGCCGGGGAGCGCGCGGGGCGGACGGACCGGGATCGGCCGCCGCTCCGGGATCGGCGGGACCGGGGCAGGCGGGTGCCCCGGGAAGGGGAATCCCCGCCGGGGGCCCGGGGTCGGGGCGGGGGACGCCTGAGGCCGGACGGCGCCGCGGTACCGGCGAGGGGGGGGCCCCGCGGCTGACGGCGTCTCGCAGGAGGTCCCGGAGCCCGGCGGCGCCGCAGCGGCTGGTCCAGGATGAACTGCGAGCTGTTGGCCACCTGCAGCGCCCTGGGCTACCTGGAGGGGGACGTCTACCACCGGGAGCCCGACTGCCTGGGTAGGTGGGCGGCGGGGGGCGGCGGGGGGCGGCGGCGCCGGGGGCTCACGGCCCCGTGTCCCCCCCCAGAGAGCGTCAAGGACCTGATCCGGTACCTGCGCCACGAGGATGAGACCCGCGACGTGCGGCAGCAGCTGGGGGCAGCCCAGATCCTGCAGAACGATCTCCTGCCCCTCCTGGTCCAGCACCCCCAGGACAAGGGGCTCTTCGACGCCGTCGTCAGGTACCGGGGCGCGGGGCGGGGGGGCTGGGGGGGCTCCCCCGGAGCGGGGTCCCACGCCCCCCCGCTGCCGCCCCGCAGGCTGATGGTGAACCTGACGCAGCCGGCCCTGCTCTGCTTCGGCAAAGTCCCCCCCGACGCCGCCTCCCGGCACCACTTTCTGCAGGTCCTGTCCTACCTCCAGGCCTACAAGGAGGTGAGTCTGCCCCGGGGGGGGGCGCGGGCAGCGGGCTCTGCCCGGACCCCCCCTCACCCAGCGCGTCCTGCAGGCGTTTGCCAGCGAGAAGGTTTTTGGGGTGCTGAGCGAGAAGCTCTACGACCTGCTGCAGCTGGTGAGTCCCGTGTCCCCCCGGGGTCCGTCTGCGCCGAGCGGGACCGGGGCCCCCTGGGAGCCGCGGGGGGGCCCTGACGGCTCCGTCGCCCCAGGACTGGGAGCAGCGGCAGGAGGAGGACACGCTGCTCATCGAGAGGATCTTGCTGCTGGTGCGCAACGTCCTGCACGTCCCCGCCGACCCCGCCGAGGAGCAGGTACCGGGACGGGGCCCCTCCCCGGCGGCGCGGCGGGTCCGGGGCCGCGGTGGCTCCCCGGGGCTCTGCCCGCTGACCCCCCCCCGCCCGCCGTGGCCCCCAGGGCGTGGACGGCGACGCCAGCGTGCACGACCGGGTGCTGTGGGCGCTGCACATCAGCGGGATGGACGACCTGCTCAAGTTCCTGGCCAGCGCCCCGAGCGAGCAACAATGGGCCCTGCACGTCCTGGAGATCATCTCCCTCATGTTCCGCGACCAGGTGAGCCTTGCCGGAGGGGCCGGGGGGGCAGGGGACCCCCCCACAGCCCCCCGCAGTGCTGACGGTGTTGCCCGCAGAGCCCGGAGGAGCTGGCGGCGCTGGGGCAGGGGCAGGCGGCCGCCGAGCACGGGGAGGACACGCGGGAGCTGGAGACCCTGCGGCAGCGGGAGCTGGCGGAGAAGAGGGCCCGAGCGCTGCAGCGCCCGTCCAGGTGGGGGGGGGACAGGGACACCCCCGTGGCGGGGCCGGGACCCCCTGATGTGGCTGGCAGCGCTCAGCCCACGTCCCCCTGCCCCAGGCACTCCCGCTTCGGGGGCTCCTACGTGCTGCAGGGCCTGAAGGCGATCGGGGACCGGGACGTCGTGTTCCACAAAGGGCTGCACAACGTGAGCGCGGGGACGGGGACGGGGCGGGGGTGGCAGTGGCACGGGGGCGTAAATCCGGCTGCTCTTGTGCGTCCCCCCGCAGCTGAAGAGCTACAGCCACGACCTGGGCAAGGAGAAGCGGCGGGTGCCGCGGCGGCGCCAGGCCCCCCCCGAGGCCGAGCCCCCCCACCGCTCCGCCCGCAACGTCCGGCTCTTCCTGCGCTGCTTCTGCCAGGACTTCCTGGAGGGCTGCTACAACCGCCTGATGCTGCTGGTCAAGGTGAGGGGCTGGGGGGGGCTGTGACCCCTTCCCCGGGCTGCCGGACCCCCGCTGAGCCCCCCCAACCGCCCCCCAGGACCAGCTGGTGCGGGAGAAGGCTCAGGAGCACGACGAGACCTATTACCTGTGGGCCACCGCCTTCTTCATGGCCTTCAACCGCCGGCGGGGCTTCCGCCCCGAGCTGGTGTCGGAGACGGTGGGTGTCCGCGCCTTCCACTTCATCGAGCAGAACCTCACCACCTACTACGAGATGGCGCTGATGGACAAGAAGGAGGCGGTGACCTGGGCCCGCAGGTGGGTGCTCCGACCCCCCCGGGTGCCTGGGACACCCGTCCCGGGCGCGGGTCCCTGAGGCTGCGGGTCCCCGCCGTGTCCCCAGGATGCACCTGGCGCTGAAGGCGTACCAGGAGCTGCTGCGGACGGTGCAGGAGATGGACCGCTCCCCCGAGCAGGCGGTGCGGGACAGCAGCCAGGTCATCAAGAGTGAGTCCGTCTGTCCCTCCGCCCGCCCTTTGGTTTGGGGGGGTCCAACCGCAGCCCCTCCGGCTGAGCCCGTCCTCTCCCAGGCAACATCTTCTACCTGATGGAGTACCGGGAGCTCTTCCTCGCCCTCTTCCGCAAGTTTGACGAGACCAAGCAGCCGCGCAGCTTCTTGCGGGACCTGGTGGAGACGGCCCACCTCTTCCTCCGCATGCTCGAGCGCTTTTGCCAGGGACGCACCGGCCTCGTGGTGCAGGTGGGATGCAGCTGCCCCGCCGCGGGGGTCCCGGGGGGGTCTGGCAGCCCCTCGACCCCCGGTCCTTGTCCCCCAGAGCAAGCGCGTGCGGAGGAGGAAGAAGGCGCCGGCAGCCCTCGCCCCGCAGCCGCCCAGCGCCGGGGAGCTGGAGGAGCTGTGGGCAGGGTTGGCCCCGCAGCTCCAGGCCTGCCTGCAGGTGGGAGAAGGACCCGGCCCCGCGGGGGGGCACCGGGGCCTTGGTGGGGTGCGGGGGTGACGGTGTCCTGCCCCAGGGCGAGGTGCCCCTCCCTGAGGACGTGGTGCCCTTCGACGCCGCCTCGGAGACGCCGGTGGAGGAGCAACGGGCGGAGGCTCTGCTGCGGATCCAGGGGTGCCTGCGGGACGCCCGGGTGCCCCAGGCCCTGCGGCTGCTCCGCTCCGCCAGGTACTGGCGCCCCGTTCCCGTCCCGTGCCCCGGCAGGGGCGTGGGGACACGGTGCCAGCCCGTCGCTCTCTCCAGGGACGTGTGGCCCGAAGGGGACGTGTTTGGACCCCCGGAGGCGGGGCCGCCCGAGGAGACCCAGCTGCTGCGGGAGATCCTCCTGGCTCCACTGCCCCGTGAGTCCCCGGCCGGCGGCACCGGGCTCGGCGGGCTCTGGGCCGGGGTGCTCCGGGCCCTCAGCACTGTCCCGCCACAGGGCACGCGCCCCCCGAGGCCGAGGAGCCCAGGGAGGAAGAAGAGGAGGATGAGGAAGAGGAGGAAGAGACCGTGCGTGTGTCAGAGAAGGAGTTCAACTTCCTGGACTACCTGAAGCGGTGAGAGGGGGCCGAGGGGGGCGCGGGGGCACGGGGGGGGTGGCCCCCGCTCACGGTGTCTCTGCCGGGGCAGGTTCGCCTGTACCCCCGTGGTGCGGGCGCTGGTGCTGCTGCTGCGGGGGTACGACCGCAACAGCCCCCGCACCAACCACTGCGCCGCGCGCCTGCTGCACCGCCTGGCCCGCGACCTGCGCATGGAGGCCCTGCTCTTCCAGCTCTCCCTCTTCGCCCTCTTCCACCGCCTCCTCAGCGACCCCGCCGCCGCCGCGCACCAGGTCAGCTCCCCCCGCCCCGGCGTCCCCCCACCCCCGGGAAGGGCCCGTCCCCGCGTCCCCCAGCCCCGCTCTCCCTCCCTCCGCCCGCAGGAGCTGGTGGCGTTGGCCAAGTTCATCCTGGGCAAGTTCTTCGCGCTGGCGGCCACCAACAAAAAGGCCTTCGTGGAGCTGCTCTTCTGGAAGAACCCGGCGGCCGTCCGCGAGATGACCGAGGGCTACGGCTCCCTGCAGGAGGAAGGGGGGTGAGTAGGGCTGGGGAGGGGGCTGCCGCCCTCCCGTCACCCCCCCTCACCTCCCCTCCGCCTCCCCTCAGCGCTGGCAGGGGCCGGGTGCCCCCCTGGACCCCCCAGGAGGAGCAGGAGCTGCAGGAGCTCTACTGGAAGTACAAGGAGGTGGAAGGTACCGGGGCGCCCCGGGGTGGGGGGCAGCAGGACCGCCGGGGGGGTCTGTCCCTGCAGCCTCCCCCCGCTCCCCCAGGCGAGGATGTCGTCGCCGCCATCATGGCCGAGCTGCGGGCGCCGGGGCGGACGCGGAGGCAGGTGGTGAAGCAGCTGGTGCGGCTGGGGCTGGCCGACAGCGCCAGGGACTTCCCGCGCAAGAGGTGGGTCCCTGGGGGGGCCACACACACACACACCCCCGGGCTGGGGGGGCTGCCTCCCCCCTGGGCGGGGACCGACGGCCGCGCCGCCCCCCCAGGAAGGGCACCTGCATCGTGCTGTGGACGCAGGAGCAGGAGGAGGAGCTGACGCGGCTCTTCGAGGAATTCCAGAGCTCGGAGGGTGAGCGGGGCTGGGGATCGGGGGGGCAGCCCCCCGCAGCCCCCCCCAGCCCCCCGGCCTGACCCCCCCTCCCCACAGACGTCCTGGGGAACATCATGAAGCACCTGACGGCGCGGCGGTCGCGGGCCCGTGTGGTGGAGAAGCTGCTGGGGCTGGGGCTGGTGTCGGAGCGCAAGGAGCTCTACAGGAAGCGCCGGAGGAAGGGCCATGGGCCCGGGCCGGTACGGGGGGGCCTGGGGGGACCCGGGCTGTGCCCAGCACGTGCTGCCCCATCACGGGCACCCAAACACCGCTGGTCCCCGCAGGGTGCGGCTGCCGCCCCGGCAGTGCCGGCCCAGGACAGCTCGGCCGAGGATGACGGGGACAGCGAGGAGGAGGAGGAGGAGGAAGGCCCCATGGAGGAGCAGTGGGCGCCCGAGGAGGGGGCTGGGCCCGGCCTGGCGCATCGTCTCCATCAGGAGGGTGGGTGAGGGGCTCCGCGTCCCCCCAGTCGCGTTTGGCTCTGGGGCCGGATCCTGCCTGACCCTCCCCTGTCCCCAGGCCTGGCCGGGCCCCTGCGCTGGCTGGGGACCTGCCTGCGGAGAGCGGCCGGGGACCGCCAGGAGGACGGTGAGCGGCGGGGGGGGGCTGCGGGGGGGCCGGGGGGGGCCCGGGCCGGGCTGACGGTGCTGCCGGCCCAGGCGTGTCCTACCCGGTGCCGCTGGTGCCGCTCTCGGAGGAGAACGAGGACGCCATGGAGGATCGGCGCTTCCAGGCCCTGCTGCGGCGCCTGGGGCTGCGGCCCCCGGCCAGCGAGCAGGTGAGGGCCCCTGCCCCGGCCCCCCCCCAGCCCCGGCCCCCCCCCTCGCTCCTCCAGCCCCCCGCTCTCTGCCCAGGAATCCTTCTGGCGCATCCCGGCCACCCTCACCCCGCAGCAGCTCCGCCGCGCAGCCTCCTCCATCGCTCACCCCGACCCCCCGGCGTCCCCGCTGGAGCCACCCGGGGTCCCCCAGGACCCCGCTGCAGGTGAGGGGCTGGGCGGGGGGCGCGGGAGCTGGGCTGGGCTCCCCCCTACCCTGGCGCCGGCCCTCAGCCCCCTCTTCTCGTGCCTGTCAGCAGAGCCCCCGCCGCCGGGATCGGACTCGGAGAGGTGAGAACGGGCCCCTGTGCCCCGGCCCTGGCCCTGGGGGGGTCCTGTCCCCAACTCGGGGGGGACCCGGACCCCTGGGCTCTCCCGATGCCAACCCCTGTCCGCGCTGCAGCGAGGAGCCCGTCGCAGTCCCCAGCCCGGTGCCGCCCGCGGGCACCAAGAGGCGCCGGGAGCTCGAGGCCGAGGGGAGCCCAGGTGGGTTCAGCCCCCCAGCTCCTCCCGGGGGGCTCGGAGCTGGGCTCGACCCGCCCCGGCCCCTCGCCCATCCCTGGGGCGGAGGGGGACAGCGAGGGGGGCCGGGATGCACCCCCAGCTCCCTGCTCCCCCCACCCGCAGGTGTGGGACCGGCCCCCGCAGCCCCCCGTGTGCCCGAGGAGGAGGACGAGGAGGAGGATGAGGACCCGCAGCCCCTGGGGAGGCGGAAGCGCATCCGCCGCGTGGAGGAGGAGGAGGAGGAGGATTGAGGGGCTCCCTCTGCCCTCCCCCACCCGCGCCCTGGGCTCTTTTCTGGGTTTTCTGCAAGTTTTAAAGGTCGTTTTTAAGGCTGTTGGGAAATCAGGCGGCAGCTTCCCTGTCCCCTTCCCCGGTGTCTGACCCCGTGTCTCCATTTCCCCGTTTCACCCCAAACTCATTTTTATCCCAGCTGACCCCGGACTCACTTTCTTCTCAGCTCTTTGGATTTCCTTTTTTTCTTTAAAACACCTTTTAAATCGGGAAAGAGACTAAATAAATAAAATCAGTTCTCAGCCTCGCCTGGTCAGTGGATGCGGGGGGGCTGGGTCCCTGGGTGGTGCCCCCCCCCCGCCGTGTCCCGGGGCCAGGCCCCGCGTGTCGCAACCTCCCGATAACGGCGGCTATAAAGGGGCCGCAGGGGCGGCGGCGGCTGGACGGGGCAGGGGACGCCGGCGAGCGGGTGAGCCGGGGCGCTGGGGGGCTGCGGGGGCTGCGGCCGCGGGGGCTGACGGGCTCTGCCCCTTCTCCCGCCTCCACAGGCTGTCCCGGAGCTGCCGCGATGCCTCGGCCTCTGCTCTTCCTCCTCCTGCTCCTCCTCCTCGGCCTGGGGGGCAGCACCCCCTCCGCCGTCCCCCCCCGGCCGGGTGCTGCGGACGGGACGGCGGCGCGGGCGCTCTTGGCGGAGCTGGCGGAGCTCGTCCCGCCGCGGGCCCCGCCGGGGCACGGGTTCTCGTGCCAGGACCTGCGCCCCGACGCCCTCCCCGGCTTCGCCCGGCTGCCGCCGCCACCCCGCGCCCTGGCCCGCGCCACCATGGCCCTGGTGCTGAGCGGGGCCGCCTGCGGGCCCCAGGCCGAGGCGGAGGTGCTGGGGCTGGTGCGGGAGCTGGGTCTCCCCGCGGCCGCGGCGCTGCTGCGGGGGCTGGCGCGGCTGCGCGACGCCCCGGCTCCCCGAGCCCTCTCCCTCCTCCTCCTCGGCCTGGCGCGGGCCGGGGGCTCTGACCCGCCACGGCTCTGCGCCGCGCCCCCCCGGCTCCGGGGCCCCGCGGCCGGCACCCACCCCACCGCGCCCGTGGTGCCGCCTGCGGGGCCCTCGGCCGAGGGGCTGCGGGCGCTCCCGGGGGCCGGGGCTCGTGCCTGGCTGCCTGGGTGCCGCCGTGCCCAACGGCCCCGGCGCCGGCGGGAGGACGAGGACCCCTGCGACCTGCCGGGGGAGCGGGGGGCCCACGGGGTGCTGGGGTGGGTGCCGGGCGTCAGCACCTTCTACAACCTGGGCACCAGCATCTATTTCGCCTTCCAGGGCTGCGAGGCTCTGGCCTCCGCGCGGGCCCTGGAGGCCGCCGAGGACCTGGGCTACGCCGGCCTGGCCGCGCTGGCCGCCAGCGCCGGCGGCCCCGTGGGCCTGGGGCTGCAGCTGGGGCTGCAGCCGGGGCTCAAGGCCGGGGTGCGGGCGCTCATCGGCTACTTCACCGCGGACGGGGCCCCCCCGCCGGCCCCCACCGCCCACAGCGGCCCCGTCCTCATCGTCTGAATAAAGGCCCCGCGCTGGCTCCGTGTCCCTGTCCCTGTCGGGGGGGCAGCGGCAGATCGATGCGGGGACACCCTGCCCCGGGGCACGGGGACCTTGGCCCTCGGGGACGCCTTGGCCGGGGCGTGTGATGGCAGCCGGCCCGGCCCCGTCCCTGGCCCCGTCCCCCCGGGCTGTCCCCAGAGCCTCTCGCTGTCCCCATGGCCCCAGCCCTGTCCCCACAGCTTGTCCTCACCTCAGCGGCTGCGTCCCTGTCCCCACGGCCCGGCCCTGTCCCTGCGGCCCGTCCCTGTCCCCGCGGCCCGTCCCTGTCCCCACAGCCTGCCCCTTGTCCCCGCGGCCCGGCCCTGTCCCCACAGCCTGCCCCTTGTCCCCGCAGCCCGTCCCTGTCCCTGCGGCCCGTCCCTGTCCCCACGGCCTGTCCCTTATCCCCGCGGCCCGTCCCTGTCCCCACAGCCTGTCCCTTGTCCCCACGTCCGGGTTCCCCCTCTGGCCCCGCCCCGCGCTGGCCCCGCCCCATGACGTCATTTCGGGGAAGCGGGTAACGGCCGCTGGAATCGCCGCCTCCCGGCCGGTGGGGCGGGGCCTCACCGCCGCGCTCCGCCAATCGCCGCTCAGAGCGCCGAGGGGGCGGGGCCTCCGCGTCTTCCTGACCCGGCCGCCGGGAGCCGCCGAGGTGGGAACGGGGCGCCGGGGGGTCCCGGGGGGTCCCGGGGAGTCCCGGGGGGTCCCGGTGCCGCGGGGCCGCTCTGCAGGGCACCGCCTCGGGGGGCCGCGGACAGCGGATCGCGGTTGGGACACGCAGGGATCGGCCGCGGGGGGTCCCTTGGGCGCGTCCCCCTGGGGCGGGGGGTGCTCAGGGGCCGCCACCCCCCGGGGTCGCTGCTGGGGGGGCCCCGGGGTGCAGGGGGACCTGTCTGGGGGGGCCCGGGGGGGCGCAAGGGGGGACCAGTCCGGGGGCGCCTCTGGGGAGGGGGTGCGGGGGCGCGGGGGGTGCGTGTGCCCCCGGCCCCGGGTGGGGACCAGCCGCTGCTCACCCCTCCCGCCCCAGCACGGGGCCACCAGCCCGCGGCGCTCCCGTGGCCCAGCTGAGCCAGAGCAGAGGGACCCCCGGGACCCCCCCGGGACCCCCCGCGGCCCAGCCGGAGCAGAGGGACCCCCGGGACCGTGCTGCAGGTGCGTGGGGCGCAGGGACGCCCCGTGGGGGCGCGGGTGCCGGTCTCTCACCGTCCGGGGGCTCGGCGGGGCCGCCCTGACGCCCCTCGCCCCCCAGCATGGCGCAGTGGCAGGAGGTGCAGAGCTTGGCCAACGCCTACCTGGAGCAGGTCCACCAGCTGTACGCGGGCGCGGCGCTGCCCATGGCCGTGCGGCAGTGCCTGGCCGCCTGGATCGAGGACCAGAACTGGTAAGGGGGGGCCGGGGGCCGGGGGCCGCGCTGGCGGGGGCGCGGGGCCGGTGCTGAGCCCGCGGTGCCGCAGGCGCCAGGCGGCCGAGCCGCTCTCCTCCCACGCCCGGATGCTCTTCCACTCCTTGCTGGCGCTGCTGGGCGAGCGCCTGGGCAGCCCGGGGCTGGGCGACGAGGACTTTATGCTGAAGCACAACCTGCGCAAGGCCCGCCGAGACCTCCAGGTGGGCCGCAGGGCCGGTCCGGGGGGGGGCACACAACACGGGGCGGGTGTCTCTGCGCCCCGCTGACCCCCCGGCCCCTCCGCAGGCCGAGTTCGAGGAGTGCCCGGAAAAGTTGGCCAACCTGATGGCCAACCTGCTGCAGGAGGAGCAGCGGATCCTGCGCCTGGGGCAGGCGGGGGGGCAGGTAGGCCGGGGTCCCCCCCCTGCCCCGTGGGGTGCTGCCGGCTGCTGCTCGACACCCCGTGTCTCCGCAGGGGGGGGCTGCCCCGGCGCCCAGTGCACCCCTGGAGAGTGACAGGGAGCAGCAGATCCAGCGGCGCCTGGCCGAGTTCCACGTGGCCCTTCAGGTAACAGCCCCCCCCGGCCCCCCCGACCCTGGGGAGCTGCCCCGTCCTCACCCCCCTCTGTCTCCAGGAGGCCGAACGCGCCTTCCGGCACTTGGAGGACCAGCAGGACGCCTTCGACTTCTGCTTCAAGGTGCACTACGTGCCGGGTAAGGCCCAATCCTGCCCGCCCTGGGTGTAGACAGGGGACGGTGCTGCCCTGAACCCCCCCTGACCCCCCCTGACGCCCCTGCTCGCAGGCGAGGGCAGGACCAACGACCCCCAGTACACCCAGCAGCTCCAAGCCCTCCAGGCCAAGCTGCAGATCCTGGACCGGCAGCGGCGGGTGAGAGGGGGCCGGGACTGGGTGGGAGGGAGGCAGCGGGGGGGGCACATCTGCCCCGCGACCCCCCGCTCAGGCCCGTGTCTCCCCCCAGGAGGTGCTGGCGCAGATGCAGCAGCTTCTGGGGCGCAGCGAGACCCTGCGGGATTTCCTGCAGCAGGAGCTGGAGGCCTGGCGGGAGCGGCAGCAACGCGCCTGCCTGGGGGCCCCCGCCGACACCCACCTGCGCCCGCTGGAGACCTGGTAGGGCCACGGTGGGGGGGGCGCGGACGGGGGGTCCGCGGGCGGCCCCCGCTGAGCCCCGCGGCGCCCGCAGGTTCACAGAGCTGGGCCAGGGGCTCTTCCAGCTGCTGCAGCTGCTGCGGGCGCTGGGGGAGCTGCGGCTGAAGGTGACCTACGAGAGGGACCCGCTCAAGGCCGAGACCCCCCTCCTGGAGCAGCGGCTGCGGGAGCTGCTCACCTACCTGCTGCAGAGGTGGGGGGGGCGGTGCGGGAGGGGCTGGGGGGGCAGGGGCAGCCCTGACACCCCCTCCCGCCTCTCCCGGTGCCCCCAGCGCCTTCGTGGTGGAGCAGCAGCCCAGCATGCCCAACGCCTGCCGGCGCCCGCTGGTCCTGCGCACGGGCGGGAAGTTCCAGGCCCGCGCCCGCCTGCTCGTCCGCCTCCACGACCGCAACCACCGCATGGAGGCCAAGATCCACATCGACAGGTCGGGACCCCCCGGCTGGGCACCCCCCTGCACCCCCGGGGCTCCCCCGCTGACCCCCTGTTGTCTCTTGCAGGGACCCCCCCAAGATAAAAGGGTGAGAGCTGAGCGGACGCTGGACGCAACGGGCAGGGCTGAGCTCCCCCCCCCCCAACCCCAGGGGTCCCGGCCCCCCACCCGCGGCCTCTCTCTGCCCCGCAGGTTTCGCAAGTTCAACATCCTGACGTCGAGCAGCAAAACCCTCCTGGCGGGGGACAGTCCCCAGGAGGGGCTGGTCTGCGACTTCCAATACCTCGTAGGGGCCCCCCCGACCCCTGGGTCCTGTGTGGGGCGGGGGACTGGGGCGAGGACCCTGGCCCAGCCCCGGCCCCCGCCTGCGCTGACTCTCTCCCTCCCCGCAGACGCTGAAGGAGCAGAAGGACAGCAGGTCGGGCAAGGGCAGCAAAGGCGCCGGCGAGGTGGGTGCGGGGCTGGGGGGGGGTGCGTGGGGGGGGATGGGACCGGTGCCCCACGGTGCCACCCCTGCGCAGGGTCCCCTGGTCGTGACGGAGGAGCTGCACCTCATCACCTTCACGCTGGCCTACGCCTACTGCGGGCTGCAGCTGGAGCTGGAGGTGAAAGTGGGGGCCGGGGGGGTTGGGGGGGGCTGGGGGGGGGCTGCCAGCCTGACGCCCGCTGCCCCCGCAGACCTCCACGCTGCCCTTCATCATCATCTCCAACAACAACCAGTTCTCCAGTGCCTGGGCCTCCATCCTCTGGTTCAACATGCTCAGCACCAACCCGAAGGTGAGGGTCCCCCCCCGGCCCCCCCTGCCCTCTCCCACCCCCTCTCCCCGGCCCTGGTCCCGGTGTCCCCCCCCCATCCCTGCTCCTCACCCGCTCTCCATCCTTCGGTCCTGTCCCAGGTCCCTGCGCCTGGTTCTCTGCCCTCTCCCTTCTCCTGTCCCATCCCCTGGTCCCTGTCCCCCCCCATCCCTGTGCCCCCGTCCCCTCTGCGCGTCCCGGCCCCCTCACCCGTCTCCCGCAGGACCAGCAGTTCTTCTCCAAGCCGCCCCCCGCGCCCTGGCCCCGCCTGGCCGAGGTGCTGAGCTGGCAGTTCGCGAGCGTGGCGGAGCGGGGCCTGGGCCGGGACCACCTGCTCATGCTGGCCGAGAAGCTCTTCGGTAAGGGGGGGGCTGGCCCCCGCCCCCCGGGGCTGCGACGGGGCCGTGCGCCCCCCCTCACCCTGCTCTCGCCTCCAAGGCTCGAAGCCGTCTCCGGAGAGCACCGTGGCCTGGCCCAAGTTCTCCAAGGTGAGCGGTGCCCGTCCCCTTCCTGTCCCCCCTGTCCCCCCCCCATCCCCTCCGTCCCCCCTCACCCACCCTCTCCCCCAGGACGGTGCCTCCGGCTTCTCCTTCTGGGCCTGGCTGGACGGGATCCTGGGGCTGCTCCAGGAGCACCTCAAGCAGCTCTGGAAGGACGGGTAGGAGCGGGACTGGGGGGGCCGGGGGGGCCGGGGGCCGCGGGTCTGACGGTGCCTCCCCCAGACTCATCCTGGGCTTCGTGAGCCGGAAGCAAGAGAAGAAGCTGCTGAAGGGGAAGCGGACGGGGACGTTCCTGATCCGCTTCAGCGAGAGCGTCCTGGGGGGGGTCACCTGCACCTGGGTGGAGCACCCCACAAACGGTGAGCGCACGCAGCCCCCCCCGAGGCCCAGCCCCTCGCCCCGGCCCTGGGCACTGAGCCCGGCTGCCCCCCGCCCCGCAGGGCCCCCCGCTTTCCGGGCAGTGGTTCCCTACACCGCGGCCGAGCTGGTGTCCCTGGCGCTGCCCGACATCATCCGCGACTACCAGCTGCTGGTGGAGGAGAACATCCCCGAGAACCCCCTCCAGTTCCTGTACCCCGACACCCCCCGCGACGAGGCCTTCGGGCCCTACTACAGCCAGCGCCAGGACGGTACGGCACGGCGTGGCACGGCACGGCACGGGGGAGCGCCAGCGCCTGCCGCCCCCCAACCTCCCCTCTCTGTCCCCAGGGAACCTGACGGATCACAAGAAATACCTGAACCGGCGCCTCATCCGCGTGTCCTCCAGGTGAGGCGGGGGGACACCTCGGTCCCTCCATGGCCCCGCGGGAAGGGAGACCCTGACCCCGACCCACCCTCTCTCCCTGCAGGCAGGCAAATGAGTCGTGGCAGACTGAGGAGGAGTTGGTGGTTGCCACAGAAAACCTGGAGACGCTGCAGCTGCAGCCCGGTGACCTGGGGACACAGTGGCCCGGTGGCCTGGCACCGCTGCAGCCCGGGAGCAGCTCAGGGACAGCGCAGGTCGAGTCTGGGAGCCTGGGGACGCTGCAGCCCTCGAGCCCAGGGCCAGTGCAGGTGATGGCCACGAGCCCAGGGACGCTGCACATCACCTCTGGGAGCCTGGGGACGCTGCAGGTGGTGGCCACAAGCCCGGGGACGCTGCAGTCGGGGCTTGGGGACCTGGAGCCGCAGCTGGTGCTGCAGCTGGTCCCTGAGGGCCAGGGGACGCTGCAGTTGCTGCCCAAGGGGCTGGGGATGCTGCAGCACGTGGGACCCGAGGCCCAGGGGACGCAGCGCGTGGGACCCGGGCCCGTGGAGCCGCAGCTGGTGCTGCAGCTGGTCCCCGAGGGTCAGGGGACGCTGCAGCTGGGACCAGGGGGCTTGGGAACGCTGGAGCCGGTGGCCGGGGCCACGGGGCTGCTGCAGCCGGTGCCGGGGGCTGCGGAGCCGCTGCTGGTCCCCGAGGGGCCGGGGCCGCTGCCCGGGAGCCCCGACGTGCAGGAGCTGCTGCAGTCGCTGGTGGAGGGGCTGGAGCCGGGCTCGGGGACGCTGGAGACGCTGGAGGCGGCGGATCTGATGCCCGACGTACTGGAGGACGTGGACGGGGGGCTGGAGGGGCTGGGCCCCGGGCTGACGGGTGAGTGTCGGGGCCGGGGGGGGGACAGAGGTGTCCCCTCAGCACTGACCCCTCCCGGTGCCGCAGGCAGGGCCGCGCTCCTGGACCCCCGCGACCCCTTCCTGCCGCAGCCCGAGGACGCGGCCCTGCCCGCCGTCAGCTCCCTCTTCGCCGCCGACTTCCCCCCGCTCCACATCGACGCCAACGACTTCCAGTGACGCCCCCCGGCCCCCTGTAAATAAACCTCATCCCGCCGGGCGGCGGCTGCCTCCTCTCCTTCAGAGCTTTATTAGAAACCCATAAATACCCGAGATAAATAGGGAGCGTGGCTCATAAATAGCCCCTCGGGGCGGGGGGGAATAAATAGTCGTGGGGCGGCGTCGGGGCGGCCTCAGCGGGCGCTGGCGCTGTGGGTGAAGACGCGGCTCATGATGGCGGCGAAGGACTGGAGGCGCTGGAGCGCCAGGCGCTGGAGCGGGGCGTGGGCCCAGGCCTCGCTGGGGGCCATGGGGTGCCGGGGGGGGCGGCCGTGCTCCTGCTGCGGGGAGAGCGGGGTCAGGGGGCCCGAGGCCGCGGGTGATGGGCGCCCGTGTCCCTGGCTGCAGGGCGGGGGGGGAACAGGCTCCCTCGGGGCTGCCCCCCCCGCCCCGGTCCCCCCGCCCCTCACCTGGACGAGCCCCAGCAGCCGGGCCAGGGTGGTCTCCAGCTGGGGCAGGGGCCGCTCCGTGAAGATGTCGGAGCCCAGCAGGTCCTGGTAGTGCTGCAGCCCCTGGAGGATGCGCCGCAGGCAGCGCTGCGGGGAGCGGGGCGTGAGCGGGGGGGCCGAACCCCTCCCACATCCCCCAGCACCCCCGGGACCCCCCAGTCACATCCCCCGGGACCCCCAGTCACATCCCCCAGCACCCCCGGGACCCCCCAGCACCCCCGGGACCCCCAGTCACATCCTTCAGCACCCCCGGGACGCCCCTGGGACCCCCAGGCACCCTGGATCTCCCCCCCCGTGCCCCCCCATTCCCCGGTACCGTGTTGTTGGTGTCCAGCGTGGAGGGGTCGCAGGCGTCGCTGCAGCGGATCCGGGGGGGCCAGTTCTCGGGGTCCTCCTCGCTCAGGTGCGTCTCCTCCTGAGAGCGGGGGGGTCAGCAGCGTCCCCGCGTCCCCCACCTCCCCCGGCGCCCCGCGGCCCCGGGGCACCGCTCCTGCCGGGGCGCCCCGCAGAGCCCCGCGCCCCCCCGGCCGAGCCCCCCCGCGCTCACCAGGACCCGGTACGGCTCCTTGAGGGTCGCCACCAGCCGCGACAGCTCCCGGGAGAGGCTCCCGCAGGCGGCCCAGTCGGTGCGGGGGGTCGGGGCCGGGGCCGCGGGCGGCGGCAGCAGCAGCGGGAGGCAGAGGCAGAGGCAGAGGCGGCGGAGCGGGGCCATGGTCGGTCGGTACCGCCACCGGCTCCGCCACCGGGCTCTTATGGGGCGGCGGCAGGTGGGGAATCCCCGGGGCAGGTGGCACCCGCCCCCCGTTACTGCGAAATCGCCGCCTCCCTCGAAAGCAGAACCGATACCGGGCCGGGGTCCCCGGGCTGCGCCCCGCCGCGCCCGGCCCCGCGCCGCGCCGGGACGGGACGGGACGGGCAGGAAAACCCGGGGCAGTTCCTGGCGGCGCCGCGCCCGGGGAGGGGGGGCACCGCGGCGGCAGCGGCACGGGCGGGATCGGGACCCCCCGTCCGGTTCACCTGGGCCGCCCCGCCCCGCCCGCCCCGACGAGCGCACCGGAGAGCCCGGGCGGGGCGGGGCGGGACTCGCCGGAGCCCGGCGGTGCCTCCCCGGTGGCCCCTTGGTGTCTTCTCGGTGTGTCCCCTCGCCCCAGTGTTCCCCGTGACCCCCGCTGCCCCCCGCACCGGGAAATCAGCCGGGGCGGGCCCCGGGCGGCAACCGGCGGCTCCCCGGGGCCGCGGTGTCCCGGCGGGGCTTCCCCCGTCCGCGCCCCGCCCGGGACCCCCGCAGGCGCCGGCAGCCCCGGTCCCCGCCGGGCCGGGCCGTGCTGCCCGCGACGCCGCAATCGCGGCGGCCCCGACGGGGCGGCTCCGGCGCTTCCCGCTCCCGCCCGGCGGGGCTGTCCCCGGCCTTCCCCGGGCCCGCACCGGCCGCGCCTCGGGCACCGGCCCGGGCACGAGCCCGCCGCGGAGAGCGAGCGGGCCGCCTTCTCGCGGCGTCGGGTCCCGGGGGTTTGGGGGCGGGAGAGCGGGGCGGGGGTCCCGGGAGGGGCCGGGACCGGGGCCGGTGGGGCTCAGCGCCACGGCCCGGCCCCGGTGCGTTGCCCTGGGGACACCGCGGGCCCCCGTGGAATACGCCGGGACACGGTGGGACCCCGTGGGACATTGGGGGGCACTTGGGGACACATCGAGTGTCAGCGGACGCCGCGGGACGCCGCGGGGGGGCTCAGTGACACCCGCGGGCACTGCGGGGGGTGCGGGAGGACGCGGCGAGACCCCGCGGGACGCCGGGGGGCGCCGTGGGACGGCGCGGGGCCGCGGCAGCGCCCGGGGGTCTGTGCGGTGTCGGGGGGGTCTGAGGGGGTCCCCGGTGTCCCCCCCGGTCCCTCCCGGCCCCGCCCCGCCCGCGCCGAGCCCCCCCCGTCCCGAAAAGGTCGGTTTCAGGCTTTTTGTCCCCTCGGCCGCGCCGTCCGGCACGGCACCCGCCGCACCGCTTAGTCCCGCCTCCTTCAGGCGCTGATTGGCCAGCGCCAGCCGCTCCGCGCTGCCATTGGTCCGCCGGTCCCGGGAGTGGGCCGGTGCACCGGGCGGGAGCGGGGGGGGTGGGGGGAGCGGTTGCTATAGCGACGGCGGGAGGGGCGGCGGCGGCGGCCCCGGCCCGGCCGTCGCGGCTCAGCGGGACGAGCCCGGGAGTGCGGCCCCGGCGGGGCTCCGCCCGCGGCTGCTCGGTAACGGCGGGCGCGGGGCGCTCTGGGTAACGGCCGCCGCGGGGCACTGTGGGATGCTTGGCCGGAGCGCGGGGGGTTGTGGGTAGCGGACCCCCGGGCTGGGAGCGCCGGGCGGTGAGAGCGGGGCCCCCGCAGCGCCCGGCGGCTCGGGCCGGGCCTGGGCCCCCGCCGTGACCCCGCCCGTGCCCCGCCCGGCCCCGCCGCCAACGGCTGCGGGTCTGCGGCTGCCGATACCGCCGGTGGGTCCGGCGGAGATACAGGAGGCGGGTGCGGAGCTGGGGCGGGAGGGCCGCGCTCGGGGGGGGGTCAGCGGGAGCCCGGCCCCCGGGGGAGGCGGCCCGGTGCCCCCGCGGGCCCCTTGCCCCGGCGGCTCGGGGCCGTGGCGGGGCTCAGAGCGTCCCCCCGGGGAAGGGACTTTACGGGCCGCGCTGCCCGCGTGGGCTCGGTGCTGCCGGTGGCCCCGGCGGCAGCCCCGCACCTTGCACGCGCTGGGGATTCCAGGCGCCTCTCCCGCCCCCCCGAGTCACCGGGCCGCTGCCGCCGGTTCCAAGAATCGGGGCCCCCGGTGTTTCTGACTGACCGACTCAGTTCCGTTTCTGTTTCAAAGGCAGACGCTGGTTTTCACCATGAATTTTGAAGGTCTCGACCCCTCCCTTGCCGAGTATGCGCCCCCCCTCCACCCCGCGCTGGACCCCGTCCTGGACCCCCACCTCAACCCCAACCTGCTGCCCAACGTGGAGCTGGACCCCGAGGGGGTGTCGCTGGAGGGGATGGCGGTGCCGGAGCCGGTGCATCTCCTGGAGGGGATGTACAGCGAGCTGCACACTGCCGTCTCCGAGGTGGGGGTGCCCGTCGCCGTCTCCCACTTCGACCTGCACGAGGAGATGCTCTGGGTGGGGAACCACGGGGTAGGTGCCCCCCCCCCCGGGTCCCCGCGGGGCTGTCGGGGCCTCGCTCTGCGCGTCCGGCTCGGGGCGCCCGGGGCGGGCAGGCCGGGGCGCGGGCGAAGCCTTGGCCTGAGCCGCGTCCCCGTGCAGCGGGGGCGGCTCTCGAGCCCGTCCCCGGCCGGTTTTAGGGCCACGCCACGTCCTTCTTCGGCCCGACGCTGGAGCGATATTCCTCCTTCCAAGTGAACAGCAGCGACGACATCCGCCAGATCCAGAGCCTGGAGAACGGCGTCCTCTTCCTGACCAAAACCAACCTGAAGTACCTCTCGCGAGGGGGCCTCATCATTTTTGACTACCTGTGAGTGCTTTCCCCCGGCGCAGACGGTCCCGGCCCTCCCTCCGGGCGCGGAAGCGGGAGATGAGGGCGAGGGCAGACCCTGCACCCCCTTCCCCGCCGCCCCCCCGAGCTGGGCCGCAGCGCGACGGCTCTTCCTCTCCGCGCTGCGCAGCATGGAGGAGTCCGAGGACATGCACAGCCTCTTGCTGACGGACAGCAGCACGCTGCTCGTCGGGGGGCTGCAGAACCACGTCGTCGAGATAGACCTCAACACCGTCCAGGAGACGCAGAAGGTACGGCTGGGCCGGGGGCCGCTCCGCAGCACGGGGGGGCTTTGCTGTGGGGCTCAGCCCTCTCTCCTGCTCCTCCCCAGTACACCGTGGAGGTTCCCGGCATCACCATCATGAGGCAGTCGAACCGTTTCTTCTTCTGTGGGCACACCTCGGGGAAGGTAATGCCGGCCCCGTGCTGCCCGCCAGCGCTTGGCTTCTCACCGGGACGCCCTGGCCTTGGCGTCCGGCTTTTCCCCGCGCTCGGGGGGCTCCCGAGTGGCCGGCAGCTGCCCGCGAGACCCCGGCCCCCCCGTCTCGCCCTCCCAGGTCTCCCTGCGCGATCTGCGCACGTTTGTGGTGGAGCACGAGTTCGACGCGTACTCGGGCAGCTTGTCGGACTTCGACGTCCACGGGAACCTGCTGGTGACCTGCGGCTTCTCCAGCCGGATGAACGGCCTCGCCTGCGACCGCTTCCTGAAGGTGTACGACCTGCGCATGATGCGGGCCACCACCCCGCTGCAGGTCCACATCGACCCCTTCTTCCTCCGCTTCATCCCCACCTACACCTCCCGCCTGGCCATCATCTCCCAGACGGGTGGGTGACGCCGCGTCCCCGCGGGCTGACGGGGCCGGGGGGGGCTCGGGGCCGAATCCCGCTCCCGCCCCGCGTCGGGAGTGCGAGGCGTGCGGGGTCGGGCTGCCGGTGCCACGTCGCTCCGCGCTTCCCCCGCGCAGGGCAGTGCCAGTTCTGCGAGCCCACCGGCCTCGCCAACCCCGCCGACATCTTCCACGTCAACACCGTCGGGCCCCTCATCATGACCTTCGACGTCTCGGCCAGCAAACAGGCCCTGGCCTTCGGCGACTCGGAGGGCTGCGTCCACCTCTGGGCCGACTCCCCCGAGGTCACCTTCAACGCCTACTCCCGCGAGACCGACTTCGCCCTTCCCTGCATCGTGGACACGCTGCCCCACCTGGACTGGAACCAGGACCTCGTGCCGCTCTCGCTCATCCCCGTCCCGCTGACCAGCGACGCGCTGCTCTCCGACTGGCCCGCTGCCAACTCTGCCCCGGCACCCCGGTAATCCACCAGCCTCTCCCAGTGAAAACCAGCGTGGGGAAGCTGGTCCTGGCGGAGTTCCGCTCCTTCCCTGGATCTCGGGAGTGGGAGAGCGGCTCTGCTGTTCCCCCATCTCGGGGCTGGCGCTGCCCTTCCTCCACGTGCCCTGTGAAACACGAGATAAGTTCCCCGGGGTGGATGAACCCGGAGGTTCGGGGACTGGGCGGGTCTGGGGGTGCTCAAACCCCCATTTTCCTGGCAGCAGATCCTGGTGCCCATGTTCTGCCTCGGTGGAAACTCGTTTTTCCGCCGCCTGAGCCCTGTCCCAAACACGCCGGCGCTCGGCGCTGCTGCCCTGCTCTGGCGCAGCCCAGGTGTTTTGTTGTGATGGAAAATGAACCCGGGGCAAGGCCCCAGTGGGGGGACCCTTGTGACCCCCTGAGCGCCCCGGCAAGGCCGCGGTTACACGGCCTCTGAGCCGCGCTGTGTTTCCAGCCGAGCCCCTCCGGTAGATCCCGAGATCCTGCGCACCATGAAGAAGGTGGGGTTCATCGGCTACGCCCCGAACCCCAGGACCAAGCTCCGCAACCAGGTACCTGCTCTCGGGAGGGGGCTGTGCGGGGCGGGGGGCGGCTCTGCCGGCAGCGGGGGCCTGCAGCTGGGGTGGGGGAGATGGAGCCCTCGCTGCGGGCTGAGCGACCTCGGAGCCTCCTGCAGGGCTCGGGGGGGCTCTGCCTGGGGGTTTGCAGGTGTGCGGTTCGAGGCGACAGGTTTTCAGAGCAGTGTCAGCAGCTGAGCCAGCCCGGGGGGAGGGTTGGAGTCTCCCCCTCGCCCAGCGCCCCAGCTGTATTGATAACTCGCTCTGTGGTAGGAAGGGTTTGAGCTCTCCGGTTCGGAGGTTTCTGGCACGTCCCTCGCCCCTGGGAAAACACTGCTGCGTCCCGCCCTCGCCCGCAGCGCCGCTGTAGTTTCCCACAGCGATAAGTCCCTCGTAAGAAGGAAGGTGTGGAGGCCTCGTGCAGGTTCGGGGAGGGCCCCGCTCCTTTCTGGTTTATTCCTTTGCTCATTCGGGGAGGCAGGAAAGCCCAGGAGTTGCTTGTTTCGGCGTGTGGTGCTTCTCTCCGCCGCGGGGCTCAGCCGCTCTTCCCTCCTCTCCCCCCTCCCAGATTCCCTACCGGCTAAAAGAGACGGACAATGAGTTTGACAGCTTCAGCCAAGTCCCCGAGTCCCCCATTGGGCGGGAAGAGGAGCCACACCTCTACATGGTGGCCAAGAAGTACAGGAAGGTGGTGACCTTCTGGGGCACGGGGTGGGGCTGGCTGGGAGCCCCCCGACTGGGCTTGTCTGGGGCGAAGGACCCGCCTGGGCCCAAGCACCCGCCGCGGGGAGCACCGAGGCGTGGGGTGTCCGTCTGACGCGTGGCGTCTCCGCTCAGGTCACCATCAAATACTCCAAGCTGGGGCTGGAGGACTTTGACTTCAAACATTACAACAAGACGCTGTTCGCGGGCCTGGAGCCCCACATCCCCAACGCCTACTGCAACTGCATGATCCAGGTGGGAGCCCCCCCGCCCCGCCCGCGCCGCCGCGGCCCCCAGGGCCTCCCCTCACTGTCCCCCTCTGCCAGGTGCTGTATTTCCTGGAGCCGGTCCGCTGCCTGGTGCAGAACCACCTGTGCCAGAAGGAATTCTGCCTGGGCTGCGAGCTGGGTTTGCTCTTCCACATGCTGGACCTGTCCCGCGGGGACCCCTGCCAGGTCCGTGCCCAGCCCGGGGCTGCCTGCGAGGGCCGGCTCCTCGGGTGATGGCATCAGGCGGCGCGGAAACCCCTGTCACTTGACCTCGGTGACATTATTCCGTTCTTGCCCCATCCCCAGGGAAGCAATTTTTTGCGGGCTTTCCGCACAATCCCGGAGGCTTCGGCGCTGGGGCTGATCCTGGCTGACTCGGACGAAGCCACGGGGAAGGTGAACCTGGGGCGGCTGATTCAGAGCTGGAACCGTTTCATTCTCACCCAGCTGCACCAGGAAACCCAGGAGCAGGAGGGACCGCAGGCGTATCGGGGGGCTGGCAGCAGGTGAGTCCCTGGGCTGGGGACAGCACAGGGAGTTCCCGGGGGGGTCGGGCTGCCAGGGGCCGTGCCCGGGGCTCGGGAAGGAGCTTCCCTGCCCCTGCGCCCGGTTTGAGCCTCTGGCCCTCCTAAGCCCAACCCCGCGGCTCGGCGGGTCGGGGCTGTGCAGAGCTGCTGGGATTTGGGTGCGGGCTCCGAACGGCCTTTGTGGGTGCCCGGCGCTCGGCCCCGCCGGGATCCCACTGACCCCGGGGCTCTTCTCCAGCAGCTTCGGGTCCTCGGGGGACTCGGTTATCGGGCAGCTCTTCAGCTGCGAGATGGAGAACTGCAGCATGTGTCGCTGCGGCAAGGAGACGGTCCGCGTGTCCTCCACGCTGCTCTTCACTCTCTCCTACCCCGAGAGCACTGGTAACGGGCAGGGCAGGGCCTGGCCGGGTGGGGTCTGTCATCCCCGGGGACGAGCCGTGACTTTTCCGAGGGACAGACACCTGCGGCGAGGAGCTTCCGCCGGGGCCTGTCCCGGGCTGCCGCAGCCCCGGCACCCGAGGTCTAGCAGTGGGTTTCCAACCAGCCGAGCTTTTGGCTGCAGAAAGGCAGATTTTGGGGTTGACCTTCTCGCTGGTGGTTGTGAGGAAAACCCCAGAGGTTTGGCTGAGCTAAAGCGGTAAAGATTTGCGTGCTGGAAAGTGACGTTGCTCTCCTTTCTCCCTTCAGAAAAGCCGGTCAAAGATTATGAGTTTGCCCAAATTTTAAAACGAAGTATCTGCCTGGAGCAGAACACTCAGGCCTGGTGCGAGAACTGCGAGAAGTATCAGCCCACGGTGAGCCCGGGCACGGGGCGTGAGCACATCGTGATCTGCGGGCGACGAGGGCGCGGGGGAGAAGGGGGTGACCCCCCCGTGCCACCGGCTGCGTGGGGGCAGCTCCGCCGTCGGGCACGGGAGAGTCGGTTCCTGGCCCGGATGGCGACCGGCGCGCCGGGGGGTGTGCGGGCGCCAGAACGCGTCTGGCAGGTGTCAGGTGGATCCCAGCTGACCCCCCCCCGGGGTCGGGGGCAGAGGGGAGCCCCCGGTGCTGCCCCCAGCTCCCAGGAGCATGCCCAGGCTGCGGGGAGCGGGTGCTGCGGGGCCGAGGGGGCCAACAGGGGCCAAATCCGTTTTCGAGCCTCCGCGGGGCTCTGGGTGGTGCCCGGCTCCCATCTCCCCCCTCCCTCTGCAGGTCCAGACCCGGAACATCCGCTGCCTGCCCGACGTCCTGGTCATTAACTGCGAGGTGAACAGCTCCAAGGAGGCGGATTTCTGGAAGACGCAGGCTGAGGTGGGGGCCGGCGCCGGGCAGCAGCGGCCTCTCCTCCTGCGCACGGGGTTTGGTGCCGGTGGGGGCTGCGCAGGGGCTCTCGCTCTGATCTCGCCGTCTCTAACGGCCTCTCGCTCTCCGCCCGAGCGTCGCCCCGCCTCGGTTTGCAGAGGACGTGTTGGTATTTGGTCGTGGTTTTGTTTGGAGCTGGAAAAGTCAAGATCTGCCGTGGCACCGCAGCAGTCACTCCCTGTCTCCGCCGTCCCCAGGAGCAGCGCGGCAGTGCCCCCTTCCCCGAGCACGGGCCCAGCACGGCGGGCAGACGGTCGGGGTCCCCGCGCTGTCGTTTCCCTCTCACCGACGCTCCTGTCCCCGGCTTTTCCCCGCTCCCGGCCCGGCTGTGTCCCACGCGTCCCCGAGCCCAGCCTGTCTCTCTGCGCTGACGCTTGCCTGTGTTTCGTTGCCAGTTTGCCTTTCAGAGAGCCATGATGAAGAGAGGAGGCTTTGAGATCACCAAAGGCAAAGAGATCTCTCTTGGCGAGTGGTAGGTGACCGTTCCGGGGTGGTGACACTGAGTCGTGATGCCTCCTGGGGTCGTTCTTTGGCCCTTGGAGAGCTCGGGGGCGTTTCTCATGGGGTGACGATGATTTGATCTGTCTGCAGCTCCCTGTGGGCTCAGAACTCTCTGAGACTGAGACCCCGTATGGGCTGTGCTGTGGGCAGCATCCCCTTCAGATACCCCGTGACCCACCCTGAGCCCCCAGCCCTCAGTCCCGCCCTTTTCAGACCCACCACAGGCCCGGGACCTTTATCAGCCCTTCCCGGCCTTCGCGCGGTCCCGCTCTAGGTGCCTGCGGGGGTGACGCCCTGTCGGTCCTGCGGGAGGTTTAGGAAGAGGCTGGAGATCGGGGGGGGCAGTGGGGATCCTGCCCTGGACACGTCCCGACTCCCCCTGACCCGGCCTTCCGTGATTCTCCGTGCAGGAAGGAGCTGGGGAACCCCGACACGGGGCATTCGTATCCTTCCGTGGAGGAACTGAAGAACATTTGGATCCCTCACGCCATCAAGATGCGACTGACCAAGAGCAAGGAGCTGGATGTCTGCAACTGGAGCGAGAGCGACGAGGTGAAGGCTGCGTGCCCCCTCCGGGGCCACGCGGGGCCGCGGGAGCAGAACGGCTTCAGAACCGCTTTCTGCTGCGCCTCTGCGGGCGAGAGGGGACGAGACTGTCTCGGGGACACCTGGGGAGGGCACGGAAAGCCCTGGGCTGGCGGGGGGGCGGCGTGGCTGAGCTCTGGGCCTCGGGTGGGAGGCCCGGAGGTGCCTGGCGGACAGTCGGGGCTCAGACGTTTCTCTGGGGGCCGGTTCCTCTCGCAGCTGAGCCCGACCGACGACCCCGAGTCGGTGTACGTCTACGACCTCATGGCCACCGTCGTCCACATCCTGGATTCCCGCACGGGGGGCAGCCTGGTGGGGCACATCAAGGTGGGAGAGACCTACCACCAAAGGAAGGAGGTGAGAAGGGCGGGACGGGCGCTCTCCCACCCCCAGCCGCCGTGCCCGGGGGCTACCGAGAGCAGCCCTGCCCCCGGAGTCCTGCCTCGCCCCGGGGCTCCCGCCCGCGGCTGAGTGGATCCGTCCTGGGTCTCTTGGGCGAGCGCCTGAAGGTGCCAGGTGGCCCCAAAGTGCCGCTCAGGCACCTGGCGGGGAGGGAAGGGCCAAGGAGGCGCTCGCCACACTCATCGGGCTGGTTCCTCCTGCTCCCCGGCACGTTGCCAGCCCCTCCCTGTGCTGCCAGGTGAGGGCCGGGACATCCCCCCCCTGTCCCGAGGAGGCCGGGCGGGCCGAGATGCCCGAGCCAGGAGTTCCCGGAGTGTGTCAAGGCTCCATCCCTGTCCCTTATCTCTTGCATCTCTGTGGAGTTTTGGGTAGGAGCCGGGCAGAGCCGGCGCCTGTCCAGCCCCAGAGCGTCGCGTCACCGCCCAGACCAGCAGGGATTTCCCCGCTGTGTCCCAGGAAGGGCGGGAGTTCCCGCATGGCACCGTCACCCCCCCCTTTCCCTGGTAACTGGGTAGAGGAGTCATTGCACTTGCCTGGGGGGGCCCCTAAGGCCGTGCCTGTGCCTCTCCCCCCAGGGAGTCACTCACCAGCAGTGGTACCTCTTCAACGACTTCCTCATCGAGCCCGTGGACAAGGTGAGCGCTCGGGGCGGTGCCGCCGGCTGGTGTCGGGGCGAGACCGTGGCCGCGGGGCCCCCGCGGGGGGGGTGCCCACGCCAGGCTGCCCCTGCGCTGACCCCCCTCCCCTGCAGTGCGAGGCGGTGCAGTTCGACATGAGCTGGAAGGTGCCGGCGATCCTCTACTACGCCCGGAGGAACCTCAACGCCAAGTACAACCTCGTCAGTGAGTGTCTGGGGTGGAAGTGGCTGCGTGGCCGCGGCGCCGGCTTGCAACCCATCTCCCTTCCCCTTTTCCTGCAGTCAAGAACCCCATCGAGGCCAGCGTGCTGCTGGCGGAGGCCTCCCTGGCTCGCAAGCAGCGCAAGTGCCACGCCACCTTCATCCCCCTCATGCTGAGCGAGATGCCGCAGGCGGGTGACCTGGTGGGGCTGGACGCAGAGTTTGTCACGCTGAACGAGGTCAGGCCCCCCCCGGGGGACACGGGGCGCAGGGGCAGCCCCCCCGGGTCGGTCACCGAGCTCCCCTCTCGCCCGCGGCAGGAGGAGGCCGAGCTGCGCAGCGACGGCACCAAATCCACCATCAAGCCGAGCCAGATGTCGGTGGCCAGGATCACGTGCGTGCGCGGGCAGGGCCCTAACGAGGGCGTCCCCTTCATCGACGACTACATCTCCACGCAGGAGCAGGTCTGGGGGTGCCGCCCGCCTCCCGCAGCCCCCCCAGCCCCGCGGGGAGCACGTGGAGCCGCTCTGCCTCCCGCTCCACGACCCCCCTCCCCGCTCCCCGCAGGTGGTGGATTACCTGACACAGTACTCGGGGATCAAGCCGGGGGACCTGGACGCCAAGATCTCCTCCAAGCACCTCACCACCCTCAAATCCACGTACCTGAAGCTGCGCTTCCTCATCGACGTGGGAGTCAAGTTTGTGGGCCACGGGCTGCAGAAGGATTTCCGTGTCATCAACCTGATGGTGACAGCGCTGAGCCCCCCCCTCCCTCCCCCCGGGCCTGGGGGTCTCGGGGAGGGGCTGAGAGGCTGGTGGCCCTGTGGTGGCCCCCCCTGCCCGGGCAACAAGCCCCTCTCTGCTCTCCAGGTGCCCAAGGACCAGGTGATCGACACCGTCTACCTGTTCCACATCCCGAGGAAGAGGATGATCTCCCTGCGCTTCCTCGCCTGGTATTTCCTGGGTCAGTGCCTGAACCCTCGGGTGCAGGAGGGGCAGGAGCGGGGGGTGCGGAGCCCCCCGGGGTCATCACCAGACCCCCCCCCTCCCTGACTGGGGCTCTCCCGGCGCCCCCCAGACCTGAAGATCCAAGGGGAGACCCACGACAGCATCGAGGACGCGCGCACGGCGCTGCAGCTCTACCGCAAGTACCTGGAGCTGAGCCCGCAGGGCGCCGAGCCCGAGGACTTCCGCAAGGTGCTCAAGGGCCTCTACGAGAAGGGCCGCAAGATGGACTGGAAGGTGCCGGAGCCCGACAGCCAGAGCAGCCCCAAGCGTAAGGCGCCGCCGGGACCCCCGGGCCCCCCCCGGGCCCCCCCCGCCGCCCCTCACCGCGCTTTGTCTCGCAGATGGGGCCGTGTACCCCCCCGTGCTGGCCCTGTGACCGGCCCCGCCGAGGAGCAGCCCCGAGGGAGGCGGATACGCGTGGAACTGGGACCAGCAGCGGCGACGGGGCTGTCCCCGACCCTCCCCACCCCGGTGCCCGGTGCCCCGGGACTCCTCTCCCCGCCGTTACGGGGAATCGCTGCCCCGCCCCCCTTCGCCCGCCGGCCCGGGCGCCTCATAAAGCAGCCTCGGACACCCGCGCCCCGTCTCCTCCTTGGCTCCGGGGACGCGGCGCGGAGGAGCCCGGGCGGGACCGGGGGCACGGCGCGGCCGCCGGGCCGGGGGCGGGGCCGAGGCGGCCGCGGGGCGGGGCCACTGCAGGCCCCGCCTCCCCGGGGCCGAGCGCCACGCGGGCTGGGCCCTGTCGGTGCCGGGGCCCTCGGCGCTCGCTCGGGGCTGCCCTCGGCGCCGCCTGCGCGCGGGACGGCCCCGCCGCGCTCCGGGGTCGCTCCCCGGCCGGTCCCACCGGCTCCGTCGTCCCAACCGGATCGTCCGCCGCCCTCTCCGGGCGGTTTTTCCCCCGCGGCGCTTCGCACGGCGGGGAGCGCCGGGACGGGCGGCGCCGCGGGCAGCCCCGGGGCAGCGGGCGGCGGAGCGGGACGGGAGAGCGGCGCGGTACGGGGGGCTCGGCCGGGCCCGCGGCTCCGGGCAAGGGGCTGGAGGGGAGGGGGCTCCGCGGGGCTGGGGGCGAAGGGGCAGCACGGGTGGCTCTGGCCGTGATCGTGGAGGGGAGGGGGGGTCCGTGGGGGAGGCTGGGCTCACCCCTAGGGGGGCTCCAGGCGCGACCCCCTACGGGAGGGGCTGCGCGGGGGGCTCTGGGTTCAGCCTCCCGGTGGAGGGTCCCTGTGGCGTGGGGAGGGGGGTCAGCGGGGGACACCGGGGACAAAGCCCCACGGGCAGCAGCGCCCGGGGGGGCCGGGGGCTCCTGGGGGGGCGCCGGGGCCGGGCCTGGGGGCAGCCGGGGGGGGGGAACGGGGCGTGGGGGCCGCCGGCGCTGGAGCTGCCCGTGCCCGCAGGTCGCCCAGCACCAGCGGAGCCGTGAGGATGAGGGGCCGGATCCCGCCCGCGCTCTGCCTGGCCGTGGCCGTGGCCGCGCTGCTGCCCGCGGCCTGCGCCCGCCGGAGCCAGGACCTGCACTGCGGAGGTGCGGGGGACGGGACGGGCCGGGAGGGGACGGCGGTGCCAGGCTGGGGCGGCCCTTGGGACCCGCTTGTCCTGCGGCCGCTGCTGCCCGTCCGTGCTCGCCCCGCTCGGGGACGGGCGGACGCCCCTGGAGGGCCACCGGGTCCCTGAGGGACCCGCTCCCCGCAGACGGCAGCACCAGTCACACCAGTTCATCCCAGTGGCTTTGGGCAGCCGCGGGTCTGCGGGTGCGGGCTCAGGGACGCCGTTAGCTCCGGGCGCTGACGCCCGCGTCCCCCGCAGCGTGCCGGGCGCTGGTGGACGAGCTGGAGTGGGAGATCGCCCAGGTCGACCCCAGGAAAACCATCCAGATGGGCTCGTTCCGGATCAACCCCGACGGCAGCCAGTCGGTGGTGGAGGTGAGACCGAGCGGAGGCCGCGGGGCCGGTTCAGACCCGCGCCGGGTGCTCTGCGTGGGCCCCGTCTCCCATTCCCGTCGCCAGCGCAGCCCCGCGGCGCTCCCAGAGCGTCCCCGGAGGCGTCCGACCCTTCCCCGGCGCTCCCGTCCCGCCGCCGCGCTCGAAGGCCTGAGCCCGCCGATGCCCCGCTCGTGCCGCAGGTGCCCTACGCCCGCTCCGAGGCGCATCTGACCGAGCTGCTGGAGCGGGTGTGCGAGAAGATGAAGGAATACGGGGAAAAAGCGGATCCGTCCACACACCGCAAGAGCTACGTCCGCGTGATCTCCCGTGACGGGACCAAGATGGATCTTTCCGGGGTCAAAATCGACGGAGACGTGGCTTCCAGCCTGAAGTTCGCGGTGCGTGCGGGGCCCGGCTCCTCGCGGCGGAGGGTGCGGGTGGTGGCTCCCCCTGCGCTGGGCGGCTGCGGCCCTTCACGGGGGGAGCCGGTCCCGGTCCCGCCGGCAGCTCCCGGCCGCTTCCCCTGGGGCTGGAGAGGAGGGGGCGGGCGCAGGGCCGGGCTCCGGCTGCCGGTTGACCCGCGGGCGGCTCCGTTGCAGTGCGAGAGCATCGCTGAGGAGTACGAGGACGAACTGATCGAATTCCTCTCCCACGAGGCCGACAACGTCAAGGACCGGCTCTGCAGCAAGCGGACGGGTGAGCCGGGCTGGCCCGTGCCGGGGAGGGCTCCCTGCTGCTGCCCCGGGGCTCGCGGCCGCTGCGGCGGGAGGAGCGGCGAGTCCTGGCGCCCTGTAGCTCCCCCGTCCCGCGGGGGGCTCTGCCCGGCCGGGCGTGTGCCGCGCGGGGCCGAGCCGGGGCAGCTGCCCTGCGGCACCGGGCTCCCGGCACAGCCCAATGGCCGGCGCACGCCCGCGGCGTCTCCCTTCCCACGGGGCTACTTCCAGCTCCCGAGCGGGGTCGGGCCACGCCGCGACCTTTGTGCCTCCGCGTTCGTTATCTGCGCCGCAGGGCCGGGCCGGGGCGCGTCCGTTCCCTGCCGGGCACACGTGTTGGGGGAAACGTCCCTTCCCGGGGGTCCCGCGGCGCTGCCAGGGCTCAGCACCCCGCGGCCGGGCGCCCGCTGCCTGGGGAAGGGCCGGGCCGGCGGCTCTGTCCAAACAGCCGCGTTTCTCATTAACCCGAGAACAAAGCGCGGGGGAAGCGCAGGTGTCCCCGGGGTCACGGCTGGCGGCGGCCGGGGCCCAGCGGGAGGGGCCGCGCTGCCGGGGGGTCCCGCGGGGTGTTGCCGCGGGCTGAGCGCCGCCTCTGTCACCGCAGACCTCTGCGACCACGCGCTGCACATCCCGCACGACGAGCTGTGACGCCGACAGCCCCGGCAGAACGGCGCGGCCGCGCCCCGGCGGCCTCGCGGGACCAGGACGGCGCCGGGCTCCCTCCGGACGGGCCCCACCTCTCGGTGCGCCTCGCCCCGCCGCGACGGGCGGCCGTGCCGGGGAAGACGGTGACCCCGGGGCCGGTGCCGCCTCACCCGCTCTGGTGCTCTCGTCCTATTTATTCACCGCCCGTCCGCTGACGCCGGGGACACGGGGACACCGGCCCTGCTCCCCGCCAGGGCCGTGTCCCCGCTCCGGCCGGGCCGTTTCGGACCTTCTTCTGCCGGGGGGACACCGGGGGGGAGGTGGGACCCCCGGGGCCGGTTTTGGCACCCCCCGTCCCTGCTGCAGGCAATAAAGGGGCCGTGGTGGCCGCGGGCCCACCCGAGGGCCGGTGTCGCTCCTGTGCGCGGGGGGGGACGCGGACGCCGGTGGCCGCCCCGTGTGTCCCCGCGGTGCCTCCGGTGACTCGAGCTCCCCCGGCGGGGCCAGCGGGGCAATGCCCTGGGGTCAGCGGGGAGGTGACAGCCGGCCGGGCCCCGCCCCCCATCCCGGGCCGCTGACGTCACCGCGGAGCCGGGGCAACGGCACCGGGCGACCTCGAGCCGCCGGGGCCGGGCCGGGGTGACCTCGCGGGCCCCGCTGACCTCACGGCCCGGCGGTGACGTCACGCGCCGCAGCCGAGCGCCGCGCCTGGCCGGGGTGGGTGTGATGCGCCGGCGTGACGTCACGCACTGCGGTCGGTGACGTCACGGGAGGGGGCGGAGCATCGCCTCACCCCACCCCAAGCCCAGATCAGGCGAACGCGGCGGCCACCTATACCCCGGCCCCCCCGCCGGCGCCGCCTCATTTGCCTATCCCCGCCCCGCGGCGCCCGGCGCGGCCAACGGCGATCGGCTCGGCCCCGAGGGGGCGGAGCAGGGCGGGGCTATGCTAATAACCAGTGCGGCGCCGCGCCCCGCCCCGCCCGCCGCGCTGAGGACCCCCGGCCGCCGTTGCCGCCGCCGCCGCCGCCGCCGCTCGCTCCGGCCCCGCTCCCGCCCGGCCCCGGCCCCGCTCCCGCCCGGCCCCGCTCCGTCCCGGCCCCGGTGCCGCCATGACGCTCCTCGCCGCCGGCAGCCGGGCGGCCGCGCGCCTCCGCGGGCCCAAGGTGAGGGCGCCCGCCCCGGCCCCGCCGCGCCTTAAAGGGGCGACGCCGCGGGGGGGCCGGCTCTTAAACGGGCGACGCGAGGGGGGGGCGCTGTCTTAAAGGGGCCGCACGGCAAGTGTCGGGGAGGGGGGGGGCGCGGGGCGGCGGGAGGCGCGAGGCCGCGCGCCGCAGCGGCAGCACGTGGTGGGCGCGGGCACCGGCGCTGCCTCCGCCGGGAGCGGCCGTAACGGCCGGCGGGGCGGGACGTGCCCCCGCCTCTGCCGTGTCGGGGCTGGGGGGGCCCCGGCTCCGCCGGGGCTGCAGCCCCCGCCTGAGGGTCCCCGCGCTGTCGCAGCCCCCCACCGGGGGTCCCCCTTCCCCATTGTGGGGCTCCGCTGCAGCGCTGGCGCCGGGGGGGCCCCCACGCCAGCCCCGGGGGCTCCCACCGGGCCGCACCGCGGTCGGGGATCCCCCTCCGGCGGCCCCTCCGACCTTCCCCCGCGGCCCGGGGCTGTGGAGGGCGACGGGGTCACAGCGAGGGGACCCCGGGGCCGTGCTGGGGGGGCCGGGGGGGTTCGAGCCCCGGCGCAGGGCTGGGCCGGTCCCGGGCCCCCCCCCCGCCCGTTTGCCTTGGCCGCGGCCCCGCCGTTTCGTAACGGCCGCTGCGGCGTCTCTATCGACCGGGCGTTATTTTGGGAGCCGGGGCCCGGCCCGGTGTGTTGTGGTGCCCCACTTGGCCCCGCTCGCCCGGGGGGGGGCCGCTGCCCCCGCGGCTGGGGCCACCCCGCCCGGTTTGCGCCCTAATCCCGGCCCGCCGTCCTGCCGCCACCCTCCTCCTCCTCTTCCTCCTCCCCGCGGCCGCTGCCCGGGGGGGCTCCTGCGTCCCCGAACCGCGGGGTGTGCGGGGGGGCCCCCGGGAGGGTGGGTCTGCCCCGGCCCCGTCAGCTGGCGCTCGGTGTCACCGCCAACACGTGTGACCTTGAGCTTGGCGCCTCGGTGACAGCCCGGCCCAGCCGGGATGAGCCCTGCGGGTGCCCCGTGAACGGGGTGACACGGGGTGCGGGGGGGCCCCCGCGGCGGCGGCCGCCTTGACCTTGGGCTTCCTGCTGCCGCCTCCATTGTTCCCGCCGGCATTTTCCCTTCGCGGCGCCGCCTGTTGCTGGGGGGACGCGGCGCAGCCGCTTCACTCGGGGTGTCGGGGTCCCCCGGGCCGGGCCGGGGGCTCACGGGGTCACCCCGCCGCGGGGCTGGGGGCTCGCTGCGGCGCCGCACCCCCCCCACCCCCCCCCCCGCGTCCCCCCGCACCCAGTGGAAAAATCGAGTCATGTTCTGCGCCTGCCGCAGGCGCCGCCGCAGCTCCGCCGAGGGCACAGGCTGCCGGTGCGGATGCGGCCTCCCGGCACCGGGCCGGCGTCCCCGGTCCCCTCCGCGCCCCCCCCGGGTGTTTGCGAGTGGGTTTGGGCGCGGGCGCTCCCCGTGTCCCCGCTGCCAGGCCCCGGCCGCGTCCGGGTGTTCCCGCCGGCCGGAGTCCCCGCGGCCGCGAGCAGCGATCGGTTTCCCCGGTTTCCCCGGCCCCCGCGCAGGAAAACCGCCGCGGTGCCGCCTGGCACCGGCTCACTCGCGCCGGCCGCAGGAGCAGGAACCGTCGGCTTGGCTCGGCTCCGCGGCGGCTGCGGCCGCGCCCGGTGCCCTGCGTGATGCGGCTGAGGGTGGTGCAGAGCTGGGGGGCCCCCGCGCTGCTCCCCCGCCCCGCGCCGCCCAGCCCGGCTGAACCGGCCCGGCTCGGATCACGGGAGCGTGGGCGAGGGCGGCGGCCGGGCGCCGCGTCCTTGTGAGACGGGATCCCGCTGGAGTCACGGGGCGGCTCCCGCCGCAGCAGCTCCGGGGGCCGCGTGTGCGGCCGCAGCCCCCCCGGGATGGGGCCGGCGGGGCTCTCCCCGGGTAACGTCCCCGTCTCCGCTCTCCCGCAGAACGCACCGTGCGTCCTCTTTGCCGCCCGCCACGCCAGCGCTGCCACGGTAAGAGGAGCCCCCGCTGCTGTCACCCCTGTCCGGCGGGGGGAGCGTGTGCTCGGCCCCCCGCCGCCGGTGCCGGGGCTCACGGCCCCCTCCCCTCCTCCCAGAGCCTGAAGGACGTCCTGGCCAACATGATCCCCAAGGAGCAGGCGAAGATCAAGAGCTTCAGGCAGCAGCACGGCAGCACGGCCATCGGGCAGATCACGGTGGACATGGTGAGTGGGGGGACGCCGCGCCGGGGCCGCCGGGCCGGGCCGCAGCCGGTAACGGCCTCCTCCCGCCTTTCTCCAGGTGTACGGCGGCATGAGGGGCATGAAGGGGCTCATCTACGAGACCTCGGTGCTGGACCCCGATGAGGTAGGGCCCGATCCCGCCCCGCTCGGGCACCCGCCTCGCCCGGGCGCCGCCGCAGCGGGTGACGCTGGTGCCGGGCTCCGCAGGGCATCCGCTTCCGCGGGTACAGCATCCCCGAGTGCCAGAAGCTGCTGCCCAAGGCCGCGGGGGGAGAGGAGCCGCTGCCCGAGGGGCTCTTCTGGCTGCTGGTGACAGGGGAGGTGCCCACCCAGGAGCAGGTAACGCGCACGGGGGGGGGCTGGCGGCGGGGGGAGGCTGGCAGCCCCTTGCCCAGCGGCTCAGCCCCCCCGTCCCCCCCCGTGCCCCCCCGCAGGTGAGCTGGCTGTCCCGCGAGTGGGCCCGGCGCGCGGCGCTGCCCTCCCACGTGGTGACCATGCTGGACAACTTCCCCACCAACCTGCACCCCATGTCCCAGCTGAGCGCCGCCATCACCGCCCTCAACAGCGAGAGCAAGTTCGCTCGCGCCTACGCCGAGGGCATCCACCGCGTCAAGTACTGGGAGGTACCGGGGGGGGCCTGGGCGCGGGGGGGGGGCAGGTTTGGGTGCGGGGGGGTCATCAGCCGCCCCGTCTTACCCCGCCCGTCGCAGTTTGTCTACGAGGATGCCATGGACCTGATCGCCAAGCTGCCGTGCGTCGCCGCGAAGATCTACCGCAACCTGTACCGCGAGGGCAGCAGCATCGGCGCCATCGACCCCAACCTCGACTGGTCCCACAACTTCACCAACATGCTGGGCTACAGCGACCCCCAGTTCATCGAGCTGATGCGGCTCTACCTCACCATCCACAGGTGGGGGGGACACACGGGGGACCGGGACGTCCCCGGGCTGCTCCGGGGCTGCCACCGGGTGCGTGGGGCCGCGGGCAGGGCCAGGGACATCACAGGAGCGGGGTGTCGGCCGTGGGGGTCTCCCCGTGGCTGTGGGGGCCCCTGGCAGGGATGGGGGAGACCTGACACGCCCCCTCGACCCTGCAGTGACCACGAGGGGGGAAACGTGAGCGCCCACACCAGCCACCTGGTCGGCAGCGCCCTCTCCGACCCGTACCTCGCCTTCGCCGCTGCCATGAACGGGCTGGCCGGGCCCCTGCACGGCCTCGCCAACCAGGTGGGCATGTCTGTCCGTCCCTCTGTTGCTCCGTCCGTCCCTCCACTTTGTCTGTCCCTCTGTCATTCTGTCCATCTGTCTGTCTGTCTGTTCTCGTCTATTCCTATATCCATCTCTCTGTTCCTTTGTCTCTGTCTGTCCGTTCCTCTGTCCCTCCCTCTGTCCGTCTGTCCGTCCCCACGCCGCTGTTCTGGCGCCCGCAGGAGGTGCTGCTCTGGCTGACCAACCTGCAGAAGGAGCTGGGCCAGGAGGTGTCGGACGAGAAGCTGCGGGATTTCATCTGGAACACGCTCAACTCCGGCAGGGTGAGTCCGGCCCGGCCCGGGGCGGGGCGGGGGGGGGGCTGGGGCCGTTTGTGACCCCCCTCCCCGTCCCCGCAGGTGGTGCCGGGCTACGGGCACGCGGTGCTGCGGAAGACGGACCCCCGCTACACCTGCCAGCGGGAGTTCGCCCTCAAGCACCTGCCCGGGGACCCCCTGTTCAAGCTGGTGGCCCAACTCTACAAGATCGTCCCCGCGGTGCTGCTGGAGCAGGGCAAGGCCAAGAACCCGTGGCCCAACGTGGACGCCCACAGCGGGGTCCTGCTGCAGGTGAGCGCGGGGGGGGCTGACCCGGGGCTCCCGCCCCCCCGCCACCCCCTCTGCCCCCCCTGACACCCCCTCTGCCCCCCCGCAGTACTACGGGATGAAGGAGATGAATTACTACACGGTTCTGTTCGGGGTGTCGCGGGCCCTGGGGGTGCTGGCGCAGCTCGTCTGGAGCCGGGCGCTGGGCTTCCCCCTGGAGCGGCCCAAGTCCATGAGCACGCGGGGGCTGATGCAGCTCGTGGGCTACAAATCCGGGTGAAGAAGGGACGGGGACGGGGCGGGGGCTCGCCGCCCCCCCGGCAACGCTGCTGCGCCCCGGACGCGCCTGGCACTGACCCCCCCTCAGGCACCGGCCGGGGGGGCTCCTGGGGGGCGAGCAGAGCCCCCCCAACCCTCCCGGCCACCCTGGGAGGGGGCAGAGGCAGCCCCGGGGACCCCCCCTCCCCAGGCTGTCCCCCCCACCCCAGCTCGGCACTGGGGGGGGCTCCTGTGCCCCCAGCAGCACCGCGCACACTGGGAGCCCCCCCGGCTCCCCTGCTGCTGGGCTGGGGGGTGGCACTGGCCCTGGGGACCCCCCCAAGCCCCCCCCCCCCCCAAGAGGGGTTCAGTCCAGCGCCGCGTCCAGGCCCCCCCGCGGGGTGGCAGGTGAAGAGCGACGGCCTCGCCCCCCCCGCAGGGACTCGATACACTCCTGCCCCCCGCCCCGTGTTTGTGTGAACCCCCGTGTCCGATGCCCCCGGCAGCCGGAGCCGGCCCCCCCACCTCAAACGCCCCCCCTGCCGGCCCCGGCCCCTCGCAGGTATCGGGTGCTTCTGTACAAACAACGACAAAATGCAAAATAAATGTTTTTATTAACAAACCCGGAGCCTCGGTCCCTCCCCCGCTCTGGGCTCAGGGGCCCCCGCGCGGGGCCCAGCCCCCCCAGTCTGCTTCACTCCTGGGGGCGGGGGGGTCAGGGGATGGTTCCCCCCCCTCCCCGGGGGCCGCCCCAGGCCCGGTTCTGTCTCTGCCGGGGCCGGGCTGGCTGCAGGTACCAGCCAGGTTTGGGGTCAGCGAGGGGGGGTCTCAGCCTGTGCCCCCCCCTCCCCGGCTGCTGAATGAGGAGGAGGAGGCCGCTCACCCTTGGCAAATGTTTTATTGGCCTCTAAAAGCCCCCCCGGGGCACTGAGGATGGGGTGCCCTCAGGACAGGGGTGCATCGGGGGGGGGGGGCTAGGGGTGGGGCTGCTTGGGGAGCCCCTGCCCCCCCCGGGTACGGGACAGGGAGCTGGGACCAGAGGAAGGACCTGGGGGGGGGCCCTGCTGGTCCCTGCGGCCGCGAGGGGCTGGGGGGGGGGGCAGCACAAGCCGCCTCCTCCCCACCCTGTGCGTGTCACCTGTGCAAAGTGTGCGACGGCGGAGGGGGGGGCCCTCGGCTGCAGCCGTGGGGGCAGACGGTGGCTCCGCTCCCGCCAGGGTCCCCCCCTGCGCCTTCTCCTTCCCTTCTGCTCCTGGAATTGCCGGGGGGGCTCTGGGGGGGCTCCGTCCGCCGGGCCCCCTCCTGCCCCAGCCCCGCAGCAAACCTCCCGCTCTCCCCGAGCGAGGCACTGGGACCACAGGGACCCCCCCCCGGGCCATGCCAAGGGCTTAAAAAGAACGAAAAAGGAGAAAAAAAAAACAACAATAAAATAAAGCTCCCAAGAATTAAAACAAAACTTAAAACCGGAATCAGCTACAAAACCAGGGAGTCCAGCGCCGGGCCGCAGCTCCCGCGGCGGGGCCGGGAGGGGCGTGGAGGCAGCAGAGACGCGCTCAAATAAATACGGCGGGGGGGGTGGGCGCGGGGGGGGCGGCCCCAGGGCCGGGCACAGTCCGCGGGGGCCGGGGCCCCCCCTCACGTCTGGTGAACCTCGTGGAACATCAGCTCCCGGGGGATGCGGGTCTCGGGACCGAAGTTCTTGGCCGCCCGTCGCTCGAAAGCTGCCACCATCTGCTTGACCACCTCGTCGAAGAAGACGGTGGCCAGCTGGGAGTGCAGCAGGGAGCGGAACTCGAAGGAGATCTGGGGAGGGGAGGGGGCGGCGTCAGCCCCCCGCGGCACCGCCCGCGCCCCCCCGCCCGCGCCCGGAGCCGCCTCTCACCGAGAAATCCACGGTGCTGGTGCGGGGGTACCCGGGGATGCCGGGGCTGAACCGCCAGTTGGTCTCCAGGTGGTTGAAGAGGCGCCCGTCGGTGCAGACGGCCTGGGGGGGGGCGAGCGGCCGGTCGCGGGGGGGTCCGGGAGCCGGCCAGGGTGGCCCCCACCCCCCCCAGCGCGGCGTCCGCGCTCACCTTGACGAGGTGGGGGCGGACGAGGGTGACGATGGAGGTGTAGCGCTCCAGCACGGGCGGGAAGCCGACCTCCAGCTGCGCCCGGACGTGCCCCGCGCGCCTCGACACCACCACCGACTTCTTGCACCAGGGCACGAAGTTCTTGTAGTCCTCCACGTTGGCCACCACGTCGTACATCTCCTGCATGGAGTACCTGGGGGCAGAGCGGGCGCTGAGCCGGCGCCGCCGCCCCCCCCGCCCCCCCGCAGCACCTACCCGATGATGCGCCGCTCCGAGTACTCCTTGCGCTTGTTGGTGAGGTTGAGGAAGGTCCGGCTGGGCTGGGCCCGGGGCTCCCAGCCCGCGCCGCTCGCTGGCCGCCCGGGCCGGCCGAGCCGCAGGCCGCACAGGGCCGCGTGTCTGCGCGGGAAAACGGCGTCAGCGGCGGGGCCGAGCCGCCGCCCCGAGGACGGCCACGACGGGGGCGCCCCCCGGACCTGCCCCCGTCCCGTCCGCGATGGGAACCGGCCCCGCGGGGCGACGGGGGGGGGCAGGGACGAAGCCCACGGCCGGGGCCAGCCCGGGGCTACGGGCCGGCGGGGAGAGGCCGGGGAAGTCCGAGCGCGTCGCGGGGTTGCGCAAGAGGAGAAAGGGCCGGGGAAACCTGACCTCGGGGACACCTAATCCGGAGCGGCGGCGCAGGGACACCTGCCCGTTACCCCCCCGCCCCTCCCTGGGCTCCGGCAGCCCAGGGCCCCGCTCGGCCCAGACCCGCTCCCCCCCCCGGGTCCCGCCGCGGCCCCGGCCCGCGGGTGCGTGGATGGTGCCGGCGGGAAGGGCCGACGCTCGCCCCCTCCTCGAGGAGAGGCCGAGCCCCGGGGGCCCAGCGGGGGCCGGGGGGGCTCCGGGCCAGGGCTGGCCCCGCCGGGCTCCCTCCCGTGACGGTTGTAACTGGCGGCGCCCGCGGGACCGCCCGGGTATTTTTAGCCGTGCCCGCGGGCAGGTCACGCCAGCCCTCCCCGGGGACTGGTGGCCGCGGCAGAAAGGTCCCGTTTGCCCCGGGAGCCACGGGCCGTGCCCGCGCCAAGAGCCGCCCCCGAGCTCCCCGAAGAGCCGCGGGTGGGGCCCTGGGCCGGGGGTCCCCGGGACCCCGCGGCAGCTCCCGAAGCAGCGCCGCGGCTCGACGCTGCGGCCGCTCCCGTGCCGCTGACCCGGCCGGCGGCGGGGCTGGCAGCCCGGGGCTCGCGGGAGCCACCCTGTCCCCGAGCTGGCAGAGCCGCGGGGCGCTGGCAGCGCGGCCGGGCCGGAGGTCAGCGCCCGCGGGGGACGCGCCGGGGTGGCCCGAGGTCTCCTGGACTCTCCGCTCGCCCCAGCGCAGCGTGACGCCGGCGCCCGACCCGCCGACGGGGCTGACGTCGCCCCGGGCCCCCGAGGAAGGTGTCGGCACCTGCCCGGAGCTTGTGCCCGCCGCCGGGACGCGGCCCCGCGGGCCGCCCCCCCCCCCCCCCGCCGCGGGGTTTGCCCAAGGTCAGGCCCCGGTCCCCGCGGGCTCCCCCCCCGGGGGCTTCTGCTGGTGTCCCCGGGGCCACAGACCCCGCCGTGGCCACGGGCTCCCCCTTCCCGCCTCGGTCCCCTCGCTGTCCCCAAGGTCACCGCCGGGCAGACCCCGGTCCCGCGGGGTCCGGTCCCGCGGCCGCTCGCACCGGGGGGTCTCCCCGAGGCCTGTCCTGCGCCCCCGCTCCCGATCGTTGCCCCCGGGGCCCGCCCCGCGACTGTCGCCGGTGCCCGCGGGCCCGGCACGACCTCCGGCCCGTCCCCAGGCTCCGTCCCCTCTCCGCTCCGGCCCCGCTGCCGCCAACCGGGCCCCGCGGCCCCGCCCGGTGCCGCCGCCGCGCGGGCGCTCACCTGCCGGGCGGGGCCGCCGCGCCCCGCAGCCGCTGCCGCGCCCCGAGCTGGAGGGCGCCGCGGAGCCGCCGGGCCGCCATGACCGGGGCCGGGACGCGGCTCCGCTGCCCTCGCACCGGCACCGCCGCCGCCGTGACCTCTCACCCCGCCGCGACGTCACGGCGTCGCCATGGAGCCCGCGCGCGTCACGGCCCGGTGACGCCCCGCGCGCGGGGCACGACGGGAGTTGTGGTCGGGGGCGCGCGGGGGACGACGGGAAATGTAGTCCCGGCCGGGCCTGCGGCCTACCCCGGCCCCTCCGCGCCCCTCCCGCCCCGGGCTGGATCGGCCGCGGGGCCCGGAGGGCCCGGCCCGGCCCCGGTGGGGCTCAGCACCCGCGGCCCCGCTGCCCGCCCGCCCGCCCCTGCGCAGCGCCCGGTGCCGCGGCCGCCTCCTCCCAGGCAGAAACGCCCGCGGCTGCTCGCGGGCTCCGTCCTCGCACCTCGGCGTCCCGGCGGGCGGCCCACGTCGCGTCCCAACACACGTTAAACCAGCCCCGGCAGCCCCGTCCCAGCGCCTCCGCCCGCGGCTCGGGGACCCCCGGCGGCTCCGGGCGCAGCGGGGGAGGCAACAAACCGGGAGGTGCCGGAACCCGCCGGAGCGGCGCAGGCCGAGCCGCCGCGGGCCCCTCGGTTTAACGCTGCGAGGGGCACCGACCTGCCGGCGGCGAGGGGCTGGGAGGGACCGCGGGGGCAGCCACGGCCCTTCCCGCAGCCCGGGCGCTCGCGGGAGCCGCCGGGCCGTGGCCGCGGGGCTGCGGGCAGCGCTGCCGGGGGAGCGGGGAGAGCTCCTGCCCCGTCCCGGGCGGCTCCGGGAAGGGGAAGGGGCTGGAGGGCAACTCCCGCGCACGTTGGTGCGATCGACGCCCCGGTACGGGCCGCAGCCGCCCGGGGGTGCCGGTTCCGCACGGCTCCTGCCAGGGCTCCCTCCGCCACGGCGGGACACTCGCCCACCGCCCGGGCCGCCCTCCCGGGGGGTTTCGGCCGGGGGAAGCGGCAGCGCCCACGGGGAAGCTGCTGCTCGGGGTGGCCGGGCCGAGCCGGGGGGCCCCGTGTCGGGGGGGGGGCTCGGCGGGGGCCCGGCTGCTCTCCCGGAGGAGGATGAGGGGCCCGGGGCCGCCCCCCGCGAGCCCCGCAGCGGGTCCCGGTGCGTTCCCCCCCCCGCCCGCGGGTCCCGGCGATGGCGGCCGGCGGCGGCGCTGCGGCCCGGCGGCGGCGGCCGCTCCCCGGCGGTGGGCGGGCCCAGGCGCTCCCCGCCCCGCCAGCCGCCCGAGCGGAGCCGCCGCGGCCGGAGCCCGATGCCGGGAGCTGGGCGCTGAGGGCGGCCCCGAGATGGGGATTCTCAGCATCACGGACCAGGTACCGCCGCCGCGCCCGCCCGCCGCCCCCCGCGCCGCGCCCGGCCGCGCCGCCACGCCAGCCCGGGGATGCGCGGCCTAGTGCGCGCCGCGGGGCCCGGCCCGGCCCGGCCGCCGCCCCAGGCCGCGGCCCCCGGCCCGCCGCCGCGCGGGGCCGCCCGGCCCGCTCCCACCCGCCGCTCGGGCCCGCCGGGCCCCGCCGCAGCCCCGGCCCGGCCCAGCGCGGGGCTCGCCGGGCTCCGCTCCGCCCGCGGCCGCCGGGACCCGGGATCGGCAGCCGGGCCCAGCGGGGCCGGGACCCCCGGCCCGGTGCGGGCGGGACCCCGGGGACGGGACCCCCCGCCCCAGGGAGCGCGGATCCCCGGGGGGGAATCGCCGCCCCAGACCCCCCGCCCCGGGACCCCGGGCTGGCAGCACCTCCCGCCCCCCCCGCCCTGTCCCCGCTGGTCTTTGGGGCCCCCCCCGGGGCGCAGGGGGTCCCCAGCCCCGTTCTGGGCCCATCCGTGGGGTGCCGGGTGTCCCCGTCGGGGTTTGGGGCCCCCCCTGGGGTGCCCCGTGTCCCCATCGGCGGTTTGGAGAAGGCCCCGGGGCTCAGGGTGTCCCCAGTGAGGTTTTGGGGGTCCCCCCCGGGGCGCAGGGCGTCCCCAGCCCCGGTTTGGGCCCATCCGTGGGGCGCAGGGTGTCGCCCTCGGGGTCTGGGGTCCCCCCCGGGTGCCGGGTGTCTCCCACGGCGGGTTTCCAGCCCCCCGGCTCCCCGCCTGCCCGTCGCGGGGATCTCGCCTGGGCCCCCCCGGCCCGGAGCTCCCCCGGCCCCGGTGTCCGGCGCCGCCTTGGCTCGTCCCCCGCGTTTTTACAGAAACCGCCTTCACCCCCCCGGGTTTGCCCCCCGCGCCGGCGGGGCCGCTGGTCCAGCGGCTGCTGAAAGCCTGGAGGGTGGGTGAAGGAGGGGAGGGGTGAGAATGAGGGATCGATCTGTGATTTAAATAGAACTTTTTTTTTTTTTTTTTTGGTAACCAAAACATTTAGCTTTTCCTGTGAATGGTGGGTGGGTGTGTCAGACCCAGCACTGCTGCAAACCGCGCGCCACTGAAGACTGCTCAGGGCATAATTATCGTCTGAGATTCTTTCCTTTTTTTTTTTTTTTTCTTTAAAAAACCTTTTTTTTTTTTTTAATGTCTAACGAGCGATGCTGAGTCTGCTGCATTCCAGGGGAATGACTCACGCGTTCCCTCTGACCCGGGATGTGTTCCCCGTGTTTAACTGCTTTTACTTTGATGGTGGGGTGAGCAGATGAGCGTGGGGCTGGCTGGGACGAGAGGGGCTGCCCTCGAAACGAAGCTCTCTGGTTCCTCCGAGAGGTCAAGATAAGCGGGGCTCGCCGGTTTAGACCGTTAGATCCAGCCTTAGGCGTGGGCTGAGCTGGAGGGGCTGCGCCGGGGCCCTGGACTCGCCGTGTGATGAGCAGCAGAGGCTGGGGGGGCCGGGGCAGGGGTTGGCAGCGATGGTGGGGAGCTGCCCTGCAGCGCGGCAGCCCCCGCCCCGAGGGAGCTCCTGCGGCCGAGTGGGGTTTTTCGGCTGCGGAACGAGAAACAGGGTGCGGGGTTCTGGGCGATGGCCGGAGGTTGGGCAGCACCCGCCGGCGGTGACCTGGGCTGGGGCTCTGCTCCTGGCCTTTACCGAGCTCTGCTGGGCAACTTCTCTGCGGTGTGGGCAGCAGGAACAGGAGGAGCTGCAGGCTGGGCTTTGCCGGGCTGGGCTTTGCCAGGCTGGGCCTCGCCAGGCTCTTCGCGCCGTCGGAGCCGGTAACGTCGCAGGTGTTTCTCGGAAGCCGGGAGGGCAGCGGGAGAGCAGGAGGCGTCACCCGGTTGTGCCTCGGGAAACCTGATTCACCGTCTGTCTCGTAGCGGGAGGCTCCAGCAGCTCCGAGCGGGGTTTTCCGCTGGGGTTGACGCTGAGGATGGCGGCGCTGGACCTGCCTGCCCTGCTCGGGCCGTGCTGGGGGCTCCGCGCCGGGCTGGGCTGGTCGGTGCCGCTTCTCGGGAGCTGGGGGGGGCTTTTCCAGTGACCCCCCGGTCTGTTCGCCACCGAACAACCGAGAGAAGGACCTTTGCTGGTTTGGAAACTGGTCCCTGGTGCTGGCTGAGCCGCAGACGCGAGGAGGCCGCCGGGGGCTGCCGCTGGGCCGGGCTCCGGCAGGCGCGGGGGCTCGTTCGTGGGGCGAGGGCCTGGCCCAGTCGGGCTGGGGAGAGGTCTCGGACGTGCCGGGGCGCGGCCGTTCCCCCACCTCGTGTCCTCTGCGTGGAGCCACCTTCACGACCTGCTTCTCTTTTTCTTGGCAGCCTCCTCTGGTCCAAGCCATCTTCAACCGCGATATAGAGGAGGTGCGGTCGTTGCTGAATCAGAAGGAGAACATTAACGTCCTGGTGAGTGCTGCCCCGCCGTGCTCCTGCCCCGTCCTGCCCGGCTCTCCCCGCTTCCTCCCCTGCGGTGCGGCTCTTCAGCGAGGGGAGGGCAGAGGCTCAGCGGGTGGGTGCTGTCGAGGTGGGGGGGCTCTTTTTGGCGAGGACGGTCAGAGCTGGGGTTTTGAAACAAAGATTTCTGGATTCTGCTCCCATCTCGGCCACCATTTGCTGGGCAGCTTTGTCCTGTTGCCTTGATCTTACCATCTGTAAAATGGGGCGCCTGGAAGCCTGGGGCTCCCGCCCCTGCCCAGGAGGTGGTGAGAGCCTCCTGAAGCTCTCGGCCGTGGGCCGTGTGGGAGGACTTTTCACGGAGGCTCAGCTTTGCTGCCCTGCCAGTTTACCTTCTTCTCTGGGACGGCGACTCAAAATACTTTGGTGTGAGCGCAGCCGGTCTGGCACGGGATGAGGTTGTTCCCCGGTGGGGGGCAGGATTTGAGCTGCTCCGCAGAGCCGGGTTCACCTCGCAGGCCTTAGGAGGGGTTTCCACTGCGCTTGTCTTGGGCCTTAAGCAGAGGGTAGTTTTGATGCTGGTTCCGGAGCAGGCGGGGAGAGGCGGCCGCCCCTGGGACACGTCCCTCCGGCCCCGCGCGTGGCCACGCCGGCTTCTGGGGGAGGAGCCCTCGGTAGCCCCAGCCTGGGGACCACCAGCATGATCTGTGGGGCGTGGGGACCGGGCTCTGGCAAGGGAGGGGCTGAAACCTGCCTGGGAGCGTCCCGCTCCGCCTGTCCCGTGCCTCCCCCTCGCCTCTTGACAGCTTCCTGCGCCATGGCCCACGTGCGGGCCAGAAGCCCGCGGCTGCCACGCGGGCCGGCGGCTCGACGGCCCCGGCACCTCCGGCCCGGCGGCGCGGTTGGGCTGGTGCCGGCTCGGCAGCTCCTGCACTTTGAGCCCAAAAGCCAGGCCGGGCCGCGAGCGCCAGGCGGGGGCCGCTGCCGGCCCCGTGTCACGCTCCGGTTTGTGCCGCTCGGCGCCTCGCCGGGGCGTTCGCCCGGCCCGGCCTGCGGAGCCGGGGCGCACCCTCCCCTCCTGGTGTCGCACCCCGAGGTCAAGGGCGGGTGCTGCGGGCGCGGAGGGTGGGGGCGGCCCCGCGCCGGTGCCGTGCGCCAGCTCACGCCGATCTGTCCCGGCGTGTTCCGTGGCCGCCCTGCCGGGGACCCGGCAGCTCTTCGTGCCCTTGTCAGGAGAGAGCGTTGGGATTGTTTTGCCGAGCTCTCGCGCAGCTGCTGGGGGAATAAAACCACAATTGTTAACACTTAATTTCCTTTTTGTGTGCAGGTTTAGAAATGTTGTTGCTTGTTCAGTGACCCGCCAGCTGGGTTTCACTTTCACATCCTCCCGCCTGGTTGTGCCAGCACAAGTTGTTACCAAAAAAAAAAAAGAAACCGCCACCATTTTCCCAACAGTTTTTAAGCTAATGAAAAGCAATTACAGGGTTTTTTTTTCCCCCAAAACACAAAATCTGGGGCTTGAAATGAGTCGTGCTCGTCTGGGTTTCTGTTTGCTCCCTGGCTTCAGCACGCGGCGCGTCCCTGAGGGAAGCCTGAGCCAAGTGCCTGGAGGCAGAGGTTACCCGGGGCTGGCCCTGAGTAAACAGAAGTGAAAGGTGTTTTTTCTTCGGCTAATCCAATCTGAGATCAGAGAGGGGCTCTGCACCTTCCCGGCCTTCAGCAGCCGCCAGCTCTGGCTCTGGTCTCGGACTCTCTGTGGTGCTGAGCGGGTTTTGTCGTGGCCGCGAGGACAGAAGGGCGCAGGCCGGGCCAGGCCGCTTCGCCGTTGTTCCTGACGCCCGGCAGCGCCGGGTCGGGCTCTGGGGAGCCCAGCAGGGGTGAAATGAGCGGCTGGAGCTGTCGCAGCCCCCCTGACGCGTGTGGGGGCCGTGGCCCACGTACCCCCTGCTCCGGGCCCCTGCCGGGCTGCGCCGCAGGACGGGGCTGGGTTTGAGGAGCTTCCCCAGACGCTCACGGGAGGTGTCAGACCGCAGCGGAGGAGGGACCTCCCTGCCCTCCGAGCTCACGCGCGGGTTTTGTTTCTTACATCCCTGCTCAGGACCAAGAAAGACGAACGCCGCTGCATGCTGCTGCCTACATAGGAGATGTTGCAATCCTCGAGCTCCTCATACTGTCAGGTAAGGCCGCGGCTCCCGGCGCCCGGCCCCAGCCCTGGCGCTGCCTCGGGGGCACCTCGGTGATCTCCTCGGGCCTCCGGGGCGCAGAGCAGCGGGTGTTGGTCGCCCTCCAAGCAGCCCTGGGCTCGTGCTTAAGCCAGTGGGGTTGCAGCCAGGGGAAGATTAGGAAGTGTTGCTGTAATCCCGAGAGGTTTGTTCAGACAGAGGAGTGTCTTGGAACAGAAACAGCAGAGGCGAGGCCGAGCCGGGAGGGGGACGCGCGCGAGGTGTCCACGTTTGGAGCCTCGGCGTTCCCCTCGCTCCTGGAGGGGGGTCAGCTCAAAACCCGGGGATTTGGCTCAGGTTTGGCTTCTGTTACTTGGTATAAAGCTGCCCGTCGCTTCCCCCCAGAGCTGCTCAGCCCCGTGCCGGGTCCTGTGCCTGTGTGGGGCAGGCGGGAGCCTCCTGGCCTGGGGGCACCATGGGCTTCGCCGCTGCTGGGGCTGGCACGGTCCTACGTGACCCTGGCGAGGATTGATGCGGGGAAACGCTTCGCTGAGGGCTTGTTAAACAGGACTGGGGATGTTCAGCTCCACCTGCAGAGCTTGGGATGCCCTTATGTGCCCTATGTTGATTGTTTTCCTCCCCGTGTGTGAGTTCTCAGCAGCGAAGGGCAGGGCCTTGGGGCTCGTGGGGCCTGAGTGCCTGGCACAGACCCGGAGCCGGGGCAGTGTGATCTCTCATCTTGCCTTTCTAACGTGAGGTGCAGCCCACAGCGACCACAACGCTCCGTTTCCTTGTCTCGAGCGGCCTTGTTTCCAAGCAGGGAGCAGAGCTGCTCGCTGGGTCCCTGCTGTGGTGTTTTGGCTGGCCGGGGAAGCCAGCGCCCTGGGCGATGTGCTCCCTTCGGTCTCCCGGGGGCGTAGCGTGTTCCTCCCGCAGTCCGCAGGGTCTGTCCTCACCTGGAGCTCGCTGCGAGGTCCCTTCCCGCGGCAGAACCTGCGCTCCGGCCCGGCGGGCGCCCCGGGGGTGGCTCAGACCTCCCTGGCACTGCGGAGCGGCCACCTCTGCGTCCCTGAGCCCTCCTTTTGCTCTTGCTCAGGTGCTAACGTTAACGCGAAGGACACTGTCTGGCTCACGCCGTTACACCGCGCCGCGGCCTCTCGTAACGAGGTAGGTTCCCTCGGGGGGGGCCTCTGGCCCTGCTCCTCGCACGGGGCTGGGGGGTGCTGGGGGGGCTGTGCGTCTCCTCTCGCCCGGTTTCGGCTGGGTCGGGCCGTCTCGTTCGAGTGGAGAGGGGACGGACGCGTCATTCAGAGGCTGAAAAGGAGAGCTGGAAAAAAAATCTGCTTGGTTCCCTTCCCTCCACCCTTCAGGAGCAGCACGTGGCTTTTCCCCACAACACCCTGCCCGCCTTTCCCCTTCCCCGGGGCTTTGTCTCACCCAGCTTTACCCTGCGTGGGGGGATGAGGAGGCTCTCGCCCTCCCTCGGGGGCGCTGGTGCCAACGGGTCGTGTTGGAAAAGGCTCCTGACTTTCGCTTCTGTGGCCTTAACTTCACCCCACCTCACTCTGTCGGGTGTTGAGTTGCGGGAGAGCAGGGAGCTCTGTGTCGTGTCGGCTGGGGCGAGAGGAGGCGGCGGCCGGGCCCTGGCGCGCGGGGGCAGTTTCCACCCGCCGAGTGTTCCAGCTCTGCTCTGGGCCTGGTGGACGGTTCCTGCGGGTGCCTCAAGTCCGGCAGCTCGGCAAGCCGAGGCTGTTCTGCCGCCGGGTCTGCAGAGCTGCCCGCGGGCCTGAGCGCGCTCCTCTGCTGCTGCCCTGGCTCGGGGGTGCTGCGGAGCCCCCTCCCTCCTCCCGGGGCCCCCTCCTCCTGCTCCCCAAACGCCCGGCGGCTTCTCGGCTTTTCCTGCCCGGAGCCGCCCCGGGTTTAGGTCCTGCCCGGCCAGTTCGCGCCCCCCCCAGGCAGGAGCGGCCTCGGCCCCGGGAGGACGGAGCGAGGGGGCCGTGGGGCCGGGGCCGTGGTGGTGCCACCCTGGTGCAAACCCTGGCCCGGAGAACGTGGGGCTGCAGCAAACAGCCTCCGCCAGCCAAACGGGGAGATAATTATCAGATACAGGCCAGCGGGTCACATTTGTGGCCCCCCCGGGCGCTTCGCGCCTCGTGAGCGGTGGCTGAACTCGCTCGGGGTTGGGCTCGTGGCTCGGGGGGTTTCTCAGTGCCGCGGCCCCCCCGCAGCCCGGCTCCTCGGGTCCCACCCCCCAACTCCAGCCTGGGAGGCGCTGGAGCAGCCCGGGGAGGGCCGGGGGATTGTGTAGGGCAGGTTCCCTCTCCCTGCTCGTCCTTGGAGTCTCTCTCGCTCCATCTTTACCCCTCGCCCTGTCTCTGGGGTACCGGGCGCGGGCGCCGCAATGTCGTCAGGGGCCACCGAGGCGGCCGAGTCCTTCCCCCCGGACTCGGTCGGGGCTCGGCCCCGTGAGGGCGGCTCTGGCGCACGGGGCTGCAGGCGGGGCCGGGGGGCTCAGAGCTCTGCTCTCCTCCGCTCCCCCCAGAAGGCCCTTCACCTCCTCCTGAAGCACTCGGCAGACGTCAATGCCCGCGACAAGTACTGGCAGACGCCTCTGCACGTCGCCGCTGCCAACCGGGCCACCAAGTGCGTGGAGGCCATCATCCCCCTGCTGAGCACCGTCAACGTGGCCGACCGCACGGGCCGCACGGCGCTGCACCACGCCGTGCACAGCGGCCACCTCGAGGTGGGCGAGGCGGGGTGCGATGAGGAGGGGGGGCCCGTGGCCGTGCCCCGTTCCGGGCCGCTCTCACCGCTTCCCCCCCTCCAGATGGTGAACCTGCTCTTGAACAAAGGGGCCAGCCTGAGCACCTGCGACAAGAAGGACCGCCAGCCCATCCACTGGGCAGCCTTCCTCGGTGCGTCCCCCCTGCAGGGTGCGGGGGCTCCCCGCGGCCCCGCTCTGCCCGGTCTCTGCTTTGGGGGTCCCCTGGCTCTCACCGCTCTCCCCCGGACAGGGCATCTGGAGGTTCTGAAGCTGCTGGTGGCCCGGGGAGCCGATGTGATGTGTAAGGACAAGAAGGGCTACACCCTGCTGCACACCGCGGCGGCCAGCGGCCAGATCGAAGTCGTGCGTCACCTGCTGCGGTTGGGCGTCGAGGTGGGACCCCGGGGCCGGCCCGGGCCGGGGCGGGTGCTGGGTGGAGCCAGGAGCCCTGACTGGTTCTCGACTGCTTGGTTTGGTTTTTTTTTTCTTCCCCAATCCCCAAATTTGGGGTTTGTTGCTCCCGCAGATCGATGAACCAAATTCCTTCGGTAACACTGCACTTCACATCGCCTGTTACATGGGGCAGGACGCCGTGGCCAACGAGCTGGTCAACTACGGCGCCAACGTCAATCAGCCTAACGAGAAGGGCTTCACCCCTCTGCACTTTGCTGCCGTCTCCACCAACGGGGCCCTCTGCCTCGAGCTCCTCGTCAACAACGGGGCCGACGTCAACTTTCAGGTCTGGCACCTTCAGGCCGGGGGGAGCGGGGACGCGCTGCCCGAGGGGGGGTCGGGATCCTGACGCGCCGCCGCTTCTGCTCCCCGCAGAGTAAGGAAGGGAAGAGCCCCCTGCACATGGCGGCCATCCACGGGCGGTTCACGCGGTCCCAGATCCTCATTCAGAACGGTGAGTGGCTTCTCCCTCCCGCCCGGGGTTACCCCAGGCCTCTCCTTGTGCTTCTCAGCACCTGCCTCTGGGACCTCCCTCCCTCCCTGCCTGTTTGTTTGCTTGGAGGGTTTGAGAGCTCTACAATTATCACTGGGATTCACCCCGTGCCCTGGGGCTGTGGCTGGTGGCTCTGTGCTGCTGGGGGTGGCCAGGAGCCCACGTGCCCTCAAGGGCAGCAAAGTGCAGACCAGGGGACTGAAATTCCAGCCAGGTCAGAGCTGCCGTGGGCAGAGAACGTTCCCCCTGCCCTGTCCGGCCTGAAAGACAATATTTTTGAAATGCTCGGCAGCTGCCCCGGGGGCTGAGCCAGAGCCCTCCAGGCTGAACGTGTCCCCCCTGGGGCGCAGGGCAGAGATCTCCCGCCTGGGGTTTGCAGGGTGCAGGTGGGCTCTTGGCTCAGGGAGCAGTTTTTGGCTCTGGACGGAGCCGGGTTATTCCTCGTGTCCCTGAGAGGGGACGTGGCTGCTCGGGACGGGAACGCAGAGACTCGCTGGCAAAGCACTTGGCTTCTCCCTTGTAGGCAGTGAGATTGACTGCGCTGACAAATACGGCAATACCCCCCTCCACGTTGCTGCTAGATATGGCCACGAGCTGCTAATTAGTACTTTGATGACGAATGGTGCTGACACTGCAAGGTAGGGAAGGCCTCGTTCTCCCTTCCCCTGCCCTGGGCTGGGGGCTGCGAGGTGCCTCATCCCGACCCCCTTCTCCTCTCCTGGCAGGCGTGGGATCCACGACATGTTCCCTCTGCACTTAGCTGTTCTCTTTGGATTTTCAGACTGTTGTCGTAAGCTACTTTCCTCAGGTGAGTGGCTCAGCTGCCCCTCCCACAGCCGGGGGGGGGCACTGGGGGGCCCTCGAGCTTCCCCCTGACTCCTGCCCCTCCTGCCCCCCAGGTCAGTTGTACAGTATCGTCTCCTCGCTGAGCAACGAGCACGTGCTGTCCGCAGGCTTCGATATCAACACGCCTGACAACCTCGGGAGGACTTGCCTCCACGCTGCTGCTTCTGGAGGGTGAGAGGCGCCCGGGGGGCTCTGCCCGCCCCGGGGCTCTGCAGCTCATCCCGGTCGCTCCCCTCCGTGGCTCTTCACCCTTTCAGACGGGGCTAAAACGTTTCCTTGCGGGAAAGCAGGGGTTTAGCTGTGGAAAGGCCTCGTGTGTGCCGGGAGGCTGCTCCCGCACGGCGCGTTGAGGGTTCCCTGCCCGGCACCCACAGATCCCAGAGCTTTTCTGTGGCCTAAAACCCAGCGCGTGAGCTGCGCCCAGGGCCCGTGTCTCCGGGCTGGCCGCGGGAAGCGTGGAGGGTGGTCGGGCGGGAGAGCAGGGAAGGGTTTTGCCCGTGCAGCTCCAGCCCCTGCGCTGCCCGGAGGTTGAGCCGAGCTTTGGCACCTCTAGGCTGAGCGGGCGAGAGGCGTCGCTGTCTTGTCTGCGCCTGGGAGGAGTTTGTGTTCCTGCTGTGGTCCCTTCTGATCCCTGTCTAACTCCTCTCCCTGCCTCCCGCAGGAATGTTGAATGTCTTAATTTGCTGTTGAGCAGCGGAGCTGACTTGAGGAGGAGAGACAAATTTGGAAGGTAAATGTGCTGGGGGCCTTGCAGGGGGCCAGGGGGATTCCTCCAGGCCTACAACAGCTGGAGGGCTCCAGCCTGGCTTTGGGGTGGGACATTCCCGAGGCCTTTGCTGCGTTTGGGGTCTAAAGCTGCTGCTTCACCCCCTCCCATCCCCGGGGGGCAGCTCGGCGGGGCGGGGGGCAGCTCCCCCTGCCGTGGGGCCCAGCAGCGCCGCTGAGCCCATCCCCTTCCCCGTCCCAGGACTCCCCTGCACTACGCAGCTGCCAACGGCAGTTATCAGTGTACGGTGACGCTGGTGACGGCGGGAGCCAGTATTAACGAGGCCGACTGCAAAGGCTGCACCCCCTTACACTATGCTGCTGCTTCGGACACGTACAGGAGGTGAGCGCGGGGCGCGCCGCTGGGCGCTGGCGACCCGGGGTGGGCAGGGGCGAGCCCCTCGGGGCGCCGGGGGGTACCCGGGGAACTGATGGGGCTCTCCGGCCTCTCAGGGCAGAGACTCATTCAGGAAACAGCCACGACACCGAGGAGGAGCCGCTGAAGGAGTCCCGGCTGAAGGAGGCGTTCTTGTGAGTCCGCGCGGTCCCGGCCGCTGTTGGCCCCTTCCCCGCGCCCCGGCTCGTCCTCGCGGACACCGAGCGGAGCAGCGACGCCTCCGAGGAAACACCCGGGTTGATTCTCGAGGCAAACCGGGCCGTCGCTCCCCGGGGGCTTTGCGCGCTCGCGTCCGGAGGGCGTTAGTCCGGCGCCTGCTCGGGGGGTTCCCTGCTGGGCCCGGCCTCTACCGTCCCCCCTTTTCTCCTGATCCCCCCATCCTCTTGCTCCCGCAGTTGTTTGGAGTTCCTGCTGGATAATGGTGCTGACCCGTCCCTGCGGGACAAGCAGGGATATACCGCTGTCCACTATGCAGCTGCGTACGGCAACAGGCAGAACCTCGAACTGGTGAGTGAGAAAACGCTTCGTCACCGAAACGCCCGCGTGGTTACGGGGCCAGCTGGCGGCGTGCGGGCACAGGTCACTGTCGGAGAAGTGGGGAGGCTTCGGGGGAGCGGGGACCTGACGTGACTGTGCGCAGGGCCCAGAGCTGGGTTTAGGAAGGTCCCGTCGTGGAATTCAGATCACTGGAGCGGATGAGCTGCAGCCAGCGGGTGGGCAGGGCTCTGTGGGCAGCTCTGTAATGCCAGGATCAGTTACGGTTTCGTGTTGTTGCTGTTGCAGCTCCTGGAAATGTCTTTTAACTGCCTGGAGGATGTGGAAAGCACCATTCCAGTCAGCCCTTTGCACTTAGCTGTGAGTACGGCTGCCCAGCCTGGGGCTGTGGAGGGCACTTGGCTCCGTGCGGGGCCCTGGAGAGGTGCCCGGGTCCCTGGGGCTGGCGGGGCCGAGCAGGGCAGGCAGCGGCGGCTGGGGAGCGACTTTCCCCACAGCCCCTCCTTCAAAGCCCCTCTGATTCGGGTGTGAAGCTCCCTGCTCCTCCCGGGGCTTTCGGGATGCCGGTGTGGAGCCACCTCCCGTGTCGGAGCGGGGCGGGAGCGGGCGCGGGCTTGGGGTGGGACCCAAGCGCCAGCGAGAGGCCGTGGCCGGGCAGGAGCAGGAATTGTCCCAGGAGGAAGATTTCTGGGTGCAGCCCCTTTAGGCACAGCTTTAGCGCCGTCTCCTCTGTCCTCAGGCCTATAATGGTCACTGTGAAGCCCTAAAGACACTCGCCGAAACCCTGGTGAACCTCGACGTGCGGGACCACAAAGGGCGGACGGCGCTGTACCTCGCCACGGAGAGAGGCTCCACGGAGTGCGTGGAGGTGCTCACCAGCCACGGCGCCTCCGCCCTGGTGAAGGAGAGGAAGAGGAAGTGGACCCCTCTCCACGCTGCAGGTGAGGAAGGGCAGAGGGGGCGGCTGCCCCTCGGGGAGAGGGAAGGGGCCGAGGTCCGGGGGCTGCTTCGGGCGGGACGTGGAACGGGAGCTGAGGGTCGGGGCGGCTCGGCGGCGGCGGGGAGAGAAAACACCAGCAGCTTCTGCTCACACGCGTGTCCTCGGCTCAGCCCCTGCACGTGCTAATCAATCCTGTAGCCCAGCAGCCACCTAACGAGCCGCTCAGCCCCGCGTGCCCGGCTGCTGGGCGCGAGCCCCTGCCCTTGGCTCGCGGCCGGGGGGCACCCTCGGTCCCGGGGGGTGACCCCGCTCCTTGCGCCTTGTCTGCAGCTGCCAACGGGAACACGGATTCCCTGCACCTCCTGATCGACAGCGGGGAGCGGGCGGACATCACCGACGTCATGGACATCCACGGCCAGTGAGTCTGCGGGGATGTTCCTCGGGCTCCGCGCGGCGCAGGGTCGGGCCCTGGGGGACGGGGGGACCAGGGCAGCGCTCACACCCCGCTGACCTCCAACCCGCCCCCCCCGCTGCCTTCGCCCCCAGAACCCCCCTGATGCTGGCGATCATGAACGGCCACGTTGACTGTGTCCATCTCCTGCTGGAGAAGGGATCCACGGCCGACGCCGCAGACAAGAGGGGACGGACCGCCCTGCACCGAGGGGTGAGCGGGGGGTGGGGGGGTGGGTTCCTTCGCTGCGAGCGTCCGCGGTGGAGGGGCCCGTGTTCCCCCCGAGATGCAGAAGGAAGCTGTGGAAGGAGGGGGTGGCTCTGTTGCTGAACGAGGGCTGAGATCTGACCTCCGGGCCCTCCTCCCTGGCCGCAGGCTGTGACGGGCTGCGAGGACTGCCTGGCTGCCCTCCTGGACCACGATGCCTTCGTTCTGTGTCGGGATTTCAAAGGCCGGACCCCGATCCACTTTGCGTCGGCGTGCGGACACTTAGAGATCCTGAGGACCCTGCTGCAGGCAGCCCTCTCTACTGACCCTCTGGACTCCGTGGTGGACTACAGCGGCTACTCACCGATGCACTGGGCTTCATACAGTGGTAAGGACCCGGGCCGGGCCCTGCTTGCCTCTGCTCTGGCTGTGAGGGGGAGGAGGGAGCGAGGAAGAGCTGCGTTGTCCCTCCGACCCCCGCTGCGCCCCCTCAGCCCAGCAGCGAGTTCCTGGGGGGACGGATGGCCCGAGTGTGGGAGGGAGGCAGGGAGATCCCCCCTGGCAGGCTCCCTGGGAAGGGGATGAGCTGTGAGGAGCTGAGGCTGCTTCCTCCGGAGCCGCTGGATTTGTGGGAATTGGTGGCCGTGCCCTGGCTGCAGGGGGCACGGGGGCTGGTGTGGCAGCTGCGGGGATGTCTCTGGGGGGACGCTGCGGCGCGGTGGAGTCGGAAACCTCCTGAAGCGCAGCAGCTTTGCTGCCAGAGAGGAAACGAACCCGCTGCTCTGTGCTGGGGAAGGGTTGGTTTGGGCGCTTGGGTCCCTTCTGTTCCGGGAGGAGCCGCGGGCTGGGCGCTGAGGGGTTTCTGTCCCTCTCCCCACACAGGGCATGAAGATTGTCTTGAATTGTTACTTGAACACAACCCGTTTGCGTACCTAGAAGGAAACCCCTTTACTCCATTGCACTGTGCAGTGTAAGTGGCACCAGGGACCTGCCCTGGGCTCTCCCCGGGCGGTGACAGGGGAGAGGGGCCGCAGGGTCGGCGCCAGCGGCTCCACACGCTGCCCGTCAGCCGAGGGCTCTTCCTGGGCGGCAGCTCAGGGGGTTCCTGGGGGGCACCAGCAGCTCCCTGGGGTGCTGGAGGTCCTCGGGGAGCCGGAAAGCGGCCGCCTCGCCGGCTGCTGGGGCTAGTGGAGCTGCCGAGGGCTGAGCCCTCTCCAGGGCTCCTCTGGGCTCCGGGGCACCCCCAGGGCTTCCCTCGAGGCTCTGGAGGGAGAAGGGCTCCGCCTTGTCCCGGGCCACTCCCTCGGGGGGGTCCCCCTGGCTGCGCTGCCCTGGGCCGGAGGGGCTGAGGAAGGGGGGGCACTGCCTCGTGCTGCCTGGGGTGGGCCTGGGGCGCCCATGGCCCCGCGGCGGCAGCGAAGGGCAGGGCTGGGGGCTGCCCTGGCCCCGTGTTTCCTCCAGTAGGACCGAGAGGGCAAAGGGGTGTTTTACCCCAAACAACTCCAGCGCAGCTGCTCTTTGTGCCCGAGCCCTGGGAACGTGCTGCTCCCTCCCCCTGCAGCCAGGCTAACGCTGCTTATCGTGTTCTTAACTTCCCTCTCGTCCCCGCCGCAGAATTAACAACCAGGACGGCACTGCTGAAATGCTGGTGGAAGCATTAGGTGCCAAGATTGTTAATAGCAGAGATGCCAAAGGAAGGTGAGCGCTGCCCCGTCCCGCTGGGGGGGGGGCGAGGCTCCCGCGGCTCCGAGGGGCTCTGACGTCCCCAGACGCGGCTGTTGGCCGTAGGGTGGGTGCTGTGCCCCCCCCTTCACCCGCTCTCTTCTCATCTTCCCAGGACACCCCTTCACGCTGCTGCCTTTGCAGACAACGTCCACGGTTTACAGCTGCTCCTGCGCCACCAAGCCGAGGTCGACACGACTGACAAGCTGGGGAGGACCCCCCTGATGATGGCCTCCGAGAACGGGCACACCGCAGCGGTTGGTACGTGGCCGGCAGGCGCCTTCCCCAGCCCCCCCCAGCTCCTGCCCCCTCGGCACGCGGCCGCGGCCCCGCGCCACCGGGCTCCCTGCGGCGCCTTCGCGGCAGCGGCTCGTCCCTCGTTGCAGAGTTCCTGCTGTACCAAGCAAAAGCAAATATAACTGTGCTGGACGTCAACAAGAACACGGCTCTTCACCTGGCCTGCAGCAAGGTAGGGACCGGCCGCGCCGCCTCAGCGCGGGGTTGGTGGCGGCTCCTGCCCCGGGTTCGCTCCGCGGCCCCGGCCCCGTCTGGGCGGCTCAGGCTGGGCACAGACCCGGCTGCTTTCCCGGGGCTGGGACCTCGGTGCTCTTCGCGGGTCGGTGCGGAGGGGGAGCTGCTGTAGAGGGCCGGGGGGGCGCGGCGGCTGTCTCAGGCCCTGCCCCGCTGTGCCCCGTGGCTCGGGGCACGGTTCCGTATCCCGGGGAGTCCCGGAGAGCGCCGGGTGCCCTCCAGCGCCTCCGCCCTCCTGCCCGGGCGCTCTCAGCAGCCCGCTCTCCTCTGCAGGGCCATGAAAAGTGTGCCTTGTTGATCCTGGGGGAAACCCAAGACCTTGGCCTTATCAATGCAAGTAACAGTGCTCTGCAGATGTGAGTATCCGGGGAGAGACGGGGCTCTGCTGGGCGGGGGTGGGAGCTGCCCCCGAGCCGCTCGCCGGGCCCCCGGCTTTGGCAGGAGGGGCCGGGGGGCGGCGGGTTCACGGCGCCTTTCGCTCCCCGCAGGCCGCTCCACATCGCCGCTCGGAACGGGCTGGCCTCCGTCGTCCAGGCCCTGCTCAGCAGAGGGGCCACCGTGCTGGCTGTGGATGAAGAAGGTGAATGTTCCCGGCGGGAGCCCGGGGGGGTCGGCGCCACGTCCCCGGGGCTGGGGGCTGCCTGGGGAGCGCTCGGCCGGGGTCGGGAGGATTTCCAGCGCGGGCTCGGCCGCGGCAGCGCGGGAGGGGGCGAGGGCGTTCCCGGCACCCGCCATCCTCCGGAAAGGGGCTGCGGGTGGATGAAATGGGCCTTTTACCCCCCGCGAGTCTTCTGGTGGCCGTCTGGCTCCTGCCGGGCCCAGAACCGCCCAGCTGGGAGCTGTTGACTCCCTCGCGAGTTGGCAGCAGCTGGTGGTTGTGGCCAGCAGCTTTTTCTCCCAGCAGAGTTCCCGCTCTGCCAGAACACCTTGAAGTTGTGAAAAATGGCCTCGTCTGCCCCGCTGCCAGGGCTGCCGAGGCTTTTATTTGCCTCCTGCTGATCCTGGCACGCTTCAGGGCGGCTGCTGGGGTCGCGGGGTGGCCGGTGCCCAGACCCGGGGTCGTTTGAGACACGAGTCGACGCGGTGGCCCCTCGGCGCGGGGGCTGGAACCCCCCGCTCGGCGCGTCCCCGAGGCCGTTCCTCACCCCCGGCTCTGTTCTAGGTCACACCCCAGCCTTGGCGTGCGCCCCCAACAAGGACGTTGCCGACTGCCTGGCACTTATCCTCTCCACCATGAAGCCTTTCCCACCTAAAGACGCCATCAGCTCTTTCAGCTTCAACCTCCTCAAGAACTGCGGCATCGCAGCCAAAACCGCCGCCTGCGGGGCCCTGCCCAACGGCAGCACCTGCCCCTACGGCAAGGACCGGCACGGCGCCATCGGCCTGGACGGCTGTTACTCGGAGTAGCTTAAACTATGGGTGACCTAATATCTTATTATATTTATTTAGAAATTCTATAAATATAGGGCACTTTAAAGGAGAACAAGACTGGGCAGGCCTTCTAGCGTGGCCGGACGGGCCAAGAGTTCAGAGCTTCCTCTTCCGGCTGGGTCGCCAGCGCGGTGCCAAAGCGGTTAACTGGTTTAAGGGGCAGCTGGCGGCGCCGCTCCCGTCCCCTGCCCCTTCTCGGGCCTGTCCCGGCGGCGGGGCAGGGGACGGGCGGCGGGGTCGGGGCTTCGCCCGGGCGAGGCGGGTGCCGCCCTCCGCCGGCCCGGGACGGGAGCGGGGCTCGGCCCTCGCCGCGAGGTCGGTGCCGGCGTCGCCCCGTGCCAGCCACCCCCCCCCGAGCCCCGGGGCTGCCCCGAGCCCTCGCTCCGGCCCCCGGGACGGGGAGCCCTGAACTCTTGGTGGGCTGGGGGGGGGGTCTTGGGGAACGGGCGGGTCTCGCGGGCGCCGGGGTGGGGGTGAGCTCCCGGCCAAGTGCCACTGAAACTGCTCCTCGCAATCGCTTCTGTTCTCACGCTCGTCCTTCGATTCCAATACAAACACTTGAATCAAGATCTACTGTACCTGGGACACTAAAATACCCTTTTGGCAGCTGACATTTATATGCAAAAACGGGTGCTGCTGCCCAAGCCCTGCCGCCTGGCCGCGGACGCGCTGCTGGAGCCTCCCTCCCCACTCCAGGCACTTTAGGGATTCTGTTGGTTGGTTGGTTGGTTGGTTGGTTGGTTATTTTCCTCCTTTGGCAAAATGTCGGATCCTAAGAAACAATCCTGGTTTGAATTTTCGTTCTCTGTTTTGCGTGGCCGTTTCCATGCGAGAGTCAGTGTTGCTTTTTTTTTTTTTTAAAAAAAAAAGAAAAAAGTTATTTATAAAGAAATGAGCATTTACCTTTAAAAAAACCAACAAAAACCGTAAAAAATTTCTGAAAGTTTTAGCCTTTAATAAGGAAAAAAATGCACTTCAAAGTCCTTATTCACAACCCTAAGTAAGTCTGCGTTTATTTTTCTAATGCAGCATCTTGGCAGGTTTGTTAGCGTGAGTGTATGTGGGATCATTGTTTTTTTGTTTTTGTTTTTTTTTTTTAATTTTAGAAATCATATTTATAATGCAGGTTTGAAGCATTCGAGAATGTTGCACTGTTTTTTTCTGTTGTTTTTCTCCTCTTTTTTTTTTTTTTTTTTCCCCCCCTTTCTGAATTACTGTAAGAGTTTCATGTGCAAAAACCAACCCCCTTTCTCCATATCACGAGTCTGTTCAAAGCCAAAGACTGCGATGCAGAGAATGAGAAGGGGGGGGAGCGCGGGGCAGGGGCCGAGGCCCCCCCGGGGGTGTCCCGGTGGGCTCCCCCAGGCCGGGAGCGGGGCTGGAGGGGTCCCGAGCCCCCCCCGAGTCCGTGGTGCCGCTCGCCCCCTCTTTGCCGGCGGGACCGCGCCAGCCACGCGCCGCGGCTCTTCCTCCCCGCGTTTCAGAGAGAAAAAGCATTTCTGTAACCAAAATAAGGTATTACGTCTTTTTTCTTCGGTTTTTTTTTTAATTTTTTTTTTTTAAGTCGTTTCTAACGGAAGGCGGCTGCTGTCGGGGCGGCGTTTGTCGGGTTCCGGTCGCGGGGGGAGCGAGCGGCGGGCGAGGGGGCTGCCGGCTGCCCGCGGGGAGGGGACCCTTCGCACTGTTTCTTTCTTTTACCAAAGCCAAACTCTTTAGAACCAAATATGAAGTTTCAGTCTTGGCCTTTGGGTGATAAGCACATTTTCTCCACGTTTCACAGAGGCGTTTTCCCCGGCGGGGAGCGGAGCCGGGGGCCTCCCGTGGAGCTCGGCTCCCCCGTCCCGTTACCAACACGCTTGGTGCAGTGAAGCACTTGAGAAACTTGCCCCGGGCGAGCCCCGGCCCCCGGGCGCTCCCCACGGGCTCCTCTGGCTGCTCCGGAGGGATCTGCCCTCCTCGGGCCGCGACCCCCCGGGCCGCCGCGTTCCCCCTTCGGTGCCGGCATAGGATCCTGTCCCCGGCCGATTGCGTCCCCGCTCCCCCCAACTCTCTAGCTTGAAAGAAAGTGTTAACCTTTCTGCACCGAATACCTCAGTTCGGAACCAGAATAAACTCACGAAACTTGAATAAAAAGATCCTTTTTGAAGATCCTTTTCAGTATTCTACAGAGGAGAACTGGAAAAAGAGACTTGTTTACATTGCCGTCGAGTCCGCACTTGCCTCTTGCAGCTCTTTCCCTTTCTGGGAGGAATTTAGGCATCACTTTATCTCTTCTTCTTGCTGCCGGCCCTCACCCTCCCTGCGGGGCAGGAAAATGGGTCCAAAGTCCTGAGCCGTCGTCTTCAAGGGCTAAAGTACTTTTTCAGCACATGGAGGGGCCGAGCCGCCGGCCTTGGCTCCCGGCGCGGGCAGCGCGTCCCAGGGACGGGGCTGGGCGCGGGGCCGCGGCGGCTCCGTCCTCAGCCGGGGGAGGCTGGGGGGCCGCGGCGGGGCCGGGCCGGGCCCCTCATGCCGTGAGGCTTTAGCGCCGCTGGCGGGGGACGGGACTCCGGCACCGTTTCACTTGAACACGGCTGTTGGCTGCAGCCAGGGCGAGAGCGTTCCTTGGAGCACACGGAGGATGCTGCTTTTCCCTCACCCCCCTCCCTCCCCTTATTTTTTGGAGTATTATCGTGGTTTTCGGTTTCTTTGCTTAGAGAAGAAAACTGATCTCTCTTGGCCTTGATTCTGTGCTGCGCCGCGTTACCTTCCGCTCAACACGACGACTAAACTCTGACGAGACAATCAATGTGATCTCTGTAAGGGCTCCTCCATCTCTTCTCCGCAGCACCGTGCTCGGTACGTGCGTGCGCTTTGCTCTTAGCGAGGATCTTTTTCTCCCCTCCCCTCGTGTCTTATTGAAAATAATAATGGTAATAATAATGATGGAGGGAAACGAGGTTTCAGCAGCGCATCCACGGCCTGGGAGCACGCGGGAGGGACGTGGGGTGGGGTGGGGAGGGGGACGTGCGGCCAGTTTCCTTGCAGGTACCAGTCTTGTTCTCCTTTAACGCTGTATTGTATACATTTGACAGCACAGCTTGACAATTTAAGTAATAATCAAAGTGTTTGGTAATAATGCATTATTTTGCTAAACGAGATTTGTGATGGTTTCCCTAGTGCATTGTAAAGAGGGATGGAGGGAAACTTCCGCTGCCCTGCCCCGCTCCCGCCCCGGCCCCTCGTGGGGCGGCGGCCGGGGGCTCCCCCAAATCTTCTTTCCCACCTTTATGCCAAAGTTGGACCATTCCCGCTTCGCCCCCGCCAGCGCCCGGCCCCCCTTTGCTCACCAAGCAGCGACTTTTCGGCTTCCCCCCCTCAACGCTCCGTAAATGTCTCGGTTCCCAATGCGCAGGCACCGGATCACCCGTCCCCTCCGCTGCCCCCACCTCCGGAAAATGGAAGTTTCTCTCCGCCCCCTTGGTCCAAAGCACTTGCTTCAAGTAATAAGCACTTTTGTTAAAGCATGAGTCTGGATTCCCTTTAGCATCCCACGGGATAGAGAGCAGCAAGAGCGGAAGGGATAAGAGTGTCTTTGGGTTTATTTTTTCATTTTTAATTTAAAAAAAAAAAAAAAAAAGTTTGTTTCTAGGGAATGAATGAACAAAGGGAAGTTGTGTTTTGCGAGAGAGGAAAAAAAACAAAAAAAACAAAAAAACACACACAAAAAAAAAAAAAAAAAACGAAAACGAAAAACAGCACAAATACATTTCAACTCAAAAGGTGTATTTGCACTGCCATTGCTAGAGCAGGGCCGGCGGCCCGCGGCCCCTGAGCCATAGAAACTGCTGACAAACACTGAATGTATCGCCCGGGCAGCGGCCGCCCCGCGCCTGCGCCGGGCACCTCGATGGAATTCAAAAATAACCTAACGATGATGAGAATCTGGTTGGTGTTTCTTTGTCGTTGCTGTTCCCGAGCTGCAGGCGATTTGAAACTGTTGGTTTGGTTTTTTGTTTTTTGTTTTTTTTTTTTTATTCTGTAGGAAGATGTTTTCCCCCCTCGCGCCCCCTCTGCCCCGTCCCTCCCCCAAAACGCGAGATGCAGAGGAGTCGGCCCCGGCCCGGGGCTGGAGTCTGGCAGATAGAAAAGTAGCACTAAAAACAAAGCGCAAACTCAAAAAAAAAACCCCGAAAGGAACAAGTATTTTTTCCGTTTGTTTGCTTTGAGCAGAGCGTGGTAGTGGTTCTGTAGATGCCCCGGGGTCCCCCAGCGCGGGGTGAGGCCTGAGCGAGGAACCGGAACGGAGAACAAACCGCAAAGACCCAAGAAACAATCTTTTTCTTTGATTTTTATTCTGTTGTCGGGTGGGGCGGGGGGACGGGCCCCGGGAGCTGCCCCCGCTCCCCCCCGGCTCCGCCCCGCGGGTCCCCGCGTCCCCCCGCCTGCCACAGGGACCACAAACGGGGGGACCCCGGGGTCCCCCCCGCCGGAGGGTCGGGGTCGGCCCGTGCAGACTGTCAGCCCACGCTCACCTTTGCCTTCAGTGAGAAACCAAAGGAAAAACCAACCCCTTCCATTCCAGATACCGGCACGGACACGCGGATTCTTTGGTTCGGGGGTTTGTTTGGTTGGTTGTGGGTTGTGGTTTTTTTTTTTTGCTTTTGCTTTCCTTTTTTTTTCCTCCTTTTCTTTGTTTCTTTGTTTTTCTCCAAGGACGCGAGGAGCTGTTCAAACCTATTCTCCTGGCCGAATTTTTCTGGGCTCAGCGGTGCTGGGTGCGTTCGAAAGGAGGAAAAAAAAAAAAAAACAACAACAAAACAAACCCCGACCAAGCCGAGACTCGGCCGAGGCGTCGGCGGGAGCTTCGGCGCGGGGCGGCGGAGGGTAACGTACGCACGAGGCGAGGGACCGGCGGCTCTTTAGTTAAACTCAGCCCCCCCTCCGAGGCGCAGCGTGAGGCCGGGCCGGGCGGGAGCCCCGAGGGGCGGCGTGGGGCAGGGGGATGCGTCTCCGAGGACTCGAAGGCATCTGTAGCAAGCTCTGTGTCTTTACAATATCCTGTGTGTAAATGCTGCACCTCTGTATATTATGCACATAAACATTTCTTTGAATAAGATAGGACAGACCTCATCACCAGTCAGGTATCAACGACTCTTCCTCTTCTGTGTCTCGGTGTTCTGGCGTGCGTGTGCGTGCAAGCGGTTCGCGTGCGGGTCCGTGTGTCCGGGCGTTGTCTGAGCTCCCCGTGCGGGGGGAGAAGGAGGGAAAAAAAAAAGGAAAAAAAAAAAAAAAAAAAAAAAAAGAGGAAAATAGCCTTACTCGACCCAGTCGTATCGATATTGTTCGTCAACTTGAAAACAATAAAGTAAATGCATGGAAACCTCTGGCGGAGCCGCGGCGCGGCGCCGTGGGTGTGATGTTTCGGAGATCCGGGAGCTCTCGGTCCTGCCGGGGCTGCTGCTCGCACGCCTCGTCCTTCCCCCTGTCCTTTCTTTTTCTTTTGTTTTTGTGTTTTGTTGTTTGTTTTTTTTTCCTGAGGCCGTAGGGAGGGAATTTCTCCCAGCTTGACCAAAACTGCCGTTTCTTTGGTGCTCCGCACTTCGTTTCCAGGGGTCGTCGCGGGTCCTGGCCCCGGGAGGGGGGGGGAGCCCTTCCCAGCTCTGCCGCCGCTCGGGTTGGTCCCGGTCGGATCAAACCTCCCACGGGAGGAGCGGCCGGAGGCGCGAGGGGTCCCGGGCTCCCGGCGGGGGGGGACACACTGGGGCGCCTCGGTGCCGGCAGCATTTTCCGTTCCTGAATTTTGCACTACGTGAAACGTGGCCAGTTGAGGAGGGGGGGCGCCGCTGCTCCCTCCTGCCTGCGAGAGACCTGGGGGGGGGGGTCACCAAAAGGAAAATCAGCGATGAGGGGGTCGGGCGTGGGCGAGAGGGTCCCGACGCGCCGGGAGCTGCGGCGCGGGGAGCTGGGGGGTGCTAAAACAAACCGGAGCAGCTGCTCCCTTTGACATCCCCTTCCACGCGCTGGGGGGGGCTGGGGGCTGCGGGGGGGGCCGGGCTGCAGCTGGGGGGGCTGGGGGTGGTGCTCGGAGCCGGTCCTTGTGCTTCTGTGCCCCAAAGAGCTCCCGCGTGCCCCGTCACACGTCCCTTGTCACATCCCTTTGCCCGTACCGGCGTCTGCCTGCGGGGAGCAGAGCTGGGGGCGGGCAGAGGGCGGCTGAGAGCGGAACCTGCGGCCCGGCTGCTTTTGCAAGAGGATTGAGCCCGAATTTCCACCCTGCAGCAGGTCCTTGCCCAGGTCGTGTCCCTGCCCGGCCCCCAGCCCCTGGCCCCGCAGCCGGTGGGCGCCGCGTCCTCACGCGACCGGCTCCAGCCCTCGTGTTCGGCAGCACGGGCGTGACAGTTGCACTGGAACCGTGACGTGCCAGTTCCTCCTCCTCCTCCTCCTCCTCCAACAGATCCGAATTTCTCTCAGCCCTCGGTTTTTCCCGTCAGCCTGAGTTCCCTCTCCTGCGCGTCCCAAACCCGTCCCCGGCGGCAGGGCAGGGGCTGTGCCGGCGGAGGGTTCGGCCCGGCCGGGCTTTGCGCCACGGTCCCCCCCCCCCCCGGCTCTTTCCAAACCTGTTGGTGTCCGGGGAATCTTGCTGAAGGCCGGAGGCGTCGGGCTGGGTTCTGCCTCGCGCTGGGATTTAGCGTGAGCGCGGGGCTGCGGCTGGCGCCCGGGCAGGGCTGGCCGGGAGGAGCCGGTGCGGCCGGTCGGGGACCTCCTGGCTCGGGGCCGTCGGGTGTGCGGGTCCGTGGGCGCGCACGTGGTCGGTCTCAGCAGGAGCTCTCTTAGCTTTAAAGATTTCCAAGTCCTCCAAGAGCCCTTTCAGAGTCCTGGTGAAGTCAGTCGGTAGATGCTTCGCTTCCCTTTTCCTCCTCGATGCACACGGAAGGGAGTTCGCAGAGATTTGCTTCACTTCTCACCTGTCCCGGGCCAGGGAAGGGCAGGTCGGTACCGGGTTGGGCCCCTCCCCGCTGCAGCCGGGCTGGCTTTGGCGTCTCTCACCGTCCCTCTCGGGCCGGATTTCGGTGCCCAGCGGGCAGCGGTGGCTCCTCTGCCCGGCCCCAGGCGCGGGGACAGCGACGGCTCTCGGGCGTCTCCCAGCCCGGGCGCAGCTGTGCCAAACGCGGGGAGCGGGCGCTCGGCAGAGCCGCTCTCGGCATCCCCAGGTCCCCCGCGGGGGCTGCAGCCCCCCCTTGCTCCCCACGGGGCAGGGACATTCACCCGCCTGCAGCTGCCCCCACCCCGGAGCCGTGGGCACTGCCGGGGCCCCCCCCCAGTCCTTGGCACTGTTTTTTTTGGCCGTTTCAGAGTTTTGCAGGGAACAGAGCGCGACGTTCCCGGGCCCGGTTCCTCTCCCGGCACCCTGAGCCCCCGCGCTTCAGGGATGCTCCGGCGTGACCAGCCCGGGGACGGGGCGTCCCGGCGCCCCGATGCCCCCGTTCGCCCCGTGCCGGGTTGGGCGGGGGCAGCGCGGGACGGGAGAGTCTCTTTGGGCTCGTTTGCGGGGTGGTAACGAGGAGCTGCTTTGATTTGTCTCCTCGGCACCGTTCACACCTACCTCTGGCAATAACCGGGCTGGGGCACAGACCTGGGCACGCGCGTTCTCGCCGCTCGGACCCGCAGCCCCCGCGCCGGACCAGGACGGCCGGGCTCTGCCCGCGGTGGGCGAGCGCCCTCGCCCAGCGGGGGGGTCAGGGGGGAGAGTGGCCCCGAGCGAGGCCTCCCCGTGCCTCTGTGTGTAGCAGCTGCTTCGCCGCCTCCGAAGGTTTGGGGTTTTTTTCACTTTAACTCCCCAGCTTTGTCCCCCCCCACAAACGCACTGAAATGTGGGACCTGCTGAGCAGAAACCAGCGCGTGCCAGGCGGCTACTCCTCCGCCGGGGGGGCCTTGGTCAGGGTGGTCGTTCTGGCGCAGACGCCGTCGCACTGGGGCAGGGAGGGAGAGGAGAGTGCGAGGGGCGAGCGCCATCGGCCCCGTGTCCCCCCCCCCGGTGCCGTGTTCAGGCGTCTCCCTCCCCTCTGTAGGTGCTTCTCCCTTCAACCACTGGTTCCAAGCACAAACGCGTGGCCAGGCGGGGGGGGGCTCCACTCCAGGGGGACTGGAAGGGACGCGGGGGCTGCCAGCCCCTCGCCGCCCCCTGCGCGCCTGCCCCGAGGAGACCCGCCGCCAGTAGTGTGGAGTTCTGATGTGCAATTTAAAAAAATAGGGAAAAAAGAAAAAGAAAAAAAGTGTGAATTCCCCCCGGGGCCATCACGGCGGCCTCGAGGCATCGGGTGCCTTGGTGGGTGAACTGAGCCGTGTGTGTGTGTGTCCCCCCCCCCCCCCCCGACCCCGAGCTTGTGGGTTTCTCACCCCTGGGAGCCCCGAGATCGGCCCCGACCAGCGAAGCACCTGTCTGGGGGCACGAGGGAAAGGCAAAGCCCTTCTCCCCCCGTGTGAGGCGAGAGGTAGGAGAAGGAAATCAGCCCGAGCGCCACCCGCCCCCCCGCCTCCCCCTGCCCCGCCTGAGCCTTGTGAGCCGTTACTTTTGTCTCGGATGTTCCATATAAGTATTTTCAGAAATCCTGCATCACCTTTGGGGGGTGGGGGGGGAAGGAGCTAAAAAGAAATTAAAAAAATAAAAAGGAAAAACAAAAACAAAAAAGAAAAAAAGCATTCAGACTTGATCTATTTTATACGATGTAAGCTGCGACCAAGTCCTGTTATTCATATTGTGGCTTTGAATCAATTATGTTTATTAAAATGCTATTGCTTCTACGGCCTCTCGTCCTTTCTCCGCTCAGAGCTGGTCGGGGTGGGGTGGGGGGGCGAGGACCCCCCTGCCCTCCCACCCCGGGGAGCGCCGGGAGGGGACACGGGGCGGCGAGGGGGCCCCACGCCACCCCCGAGGGATGGAGGGGCCGGGGGGGGCCGCGCCACGGAGACTCCCGGGGCGGCGGCTGGGGGCCGCGGAGGGGAGAAGGGCGCGGGCCTGGGGGCGCGTCCGGGGCTCGGGCCGCGGTTCCCCGCTCAGGGCTGCAGCCAGGCGCGGACGCGTCCCTCGGCCAGCGCGATGCCCGCCATGACGCCGCCGCCCAGCAGGAACCCCACGTTCTGCAGGAGGAAGCGGCCCCAGGTGCCCTCGCCGGGGCCCTCGGCCCCCCGCAGCGCCTCGGGGAGCTGGGGCAGAGCGGGGGGGGCTCAGCGGGGCCGGCGTGAGCCCCAGCCCCACGGCCACCCCCCGCCCGCCCCGGCCGCCCCCTTACCATGTCGGCCAGGGCCACGTAGAGGAAGGTGCCGGCGGTGGCGGTGAGGAGCCAGGGGGTGAGGTGGGTCGCGCTCTGCCCCACGGCTGCCCCCGCCGCCGCCCCCAGCCCGGAGAGCAGAGCCGAGAGCAGGTTGAGCAGCAGGACGGTGCGGGGGGCCGTGCCCGCCCGCAGCAGCACCGCCAGGTCGCCTGTGGCAAGGGGAGGGCGGGGGGGTGTTTGGGGGGGGCTGCGGGGGTGTCTGGGGGGGCCCCGGGGGGGGGGTGGGGGGCACCTACCCAGCTCGTGGGGCAGCTCGTGGCAGAGCACGGCCAGCGCCGTGCTGAGGCCGCTGGAGAGGCTGTGGGAGAAGGCGGCACCTGCGGGGAGAGGGTCCTTCGCCCCCGGCCTGCGCGGGCCCGGCGCCCCGATGCGCCTCTGCACCCCCCGGCCCCCTGCACCCCCCCCGCGCCCCTCACCGATCGCCAGCCCGTCCGTCAGGTTGTGGATCCCGTCCCCCAGAACCACCATCCAGACAATGTCCGTGGCCCTGGGGCTGGGGGGCAGCGCGGGGCCGTGGGAGTGTCCGTGGGGGGGTCCCTGGGGGGGTCCGAGCTCCAGCTCTGGCTCCGGCGCTGTCAGCTGTCGCAGCTCAGCCCCTGCGGTGGCAGAGAGGCGGGGTGGGGGCCGGGGGTGCTGTGGGGTGCGAGGGGATGGGGTGGGGGGGGCGTGGGGGTGTCTTACCTCCTGGTGACGGTGCCAGGACCCCCGCGGCCACGTCAGGGGCCTCCCCGGGGGGGTGACCCTGGGGAAGACGGAGGCGTCGGGCGCGATGCTGGAGCTGGCGGCAGCCCCGCGCCCTCCCCGGCGCCCGCGGCTCTCACCGTGGCGTCGCGGCCGCGCCGCAGCGTCCCCAGCAGCAGCTCCGCCAGGAAGAGCAGGTAGATCCCCCCCAGCACCGCCAGCCCCTGCAGCACCGCGGCCCCCGGCTCCGCCGGCGTCTCCTGGTGCCCCCCCTGGGCCTGGACACGGGGACGCGGCGGCTCAGGGGACCCCGAGGCCCCGGTGTCCCCCCCCCGGGGGCCGCCTCCGGGTACCTACGTGGGGCCAGAGGTGCAGCAGCGCGTCCCCGCAGAGCGTCCCCACGGCCAGCGCCACCAGGAAGGCCAAGAGCGAGCGGAAGAAGCGGCGGCTCAGCCGCGGGACGAGCCCCACGGCCAGGGCGGACGGGAGGCTGACGCAGGCGACGGCCAAGAGCCCCCAGCCCAGCGCTGCGGGGGGGTCAGACGGGCACGGCCGGGCCGGGAGGGCCCAGGGAGGGGGGAGGCAGGGTCGGGGGGTGCAGGGCTGGGCACCCCGGGACCTGGGGAGGGGGGGCACCGGGTGCCTCAGGGATGGGGGCGTGGGGACCACCCGGGGATGGTGACGGCAGGACGGGGACCCCGAGTGAGACGGCGGGGCCGGCGGGGGCTGAGGGACAGGGTCAGGCCCGCGAGGCCCACGGCACCAGACCCTGCGGGGGGGGCCAGGGACGGGGACACGGGGAGCAGACGCTGTGGGGCTGGGGGGGGCCCTGGGTTGGGGTTACCTGGCCACAGGGCCCCCCCCGGGGGAGGCAGCGTCACCTCATCGCTGTGCTGGATGCAGACGCGGGTGTCGATCTGGTAGAGCAGGGCCGGGCAGAGGAGGGTGAACTGCTCCGGCGTCAGGCGGGACACGGACGCCAGCCCAAAATTCACCAGCAGCTGGGTGACGTTGAGGCACTGCGGGGGGGTGAGCGGTGCTGGAGGGGGGGTGCGGGGGACAAGGAGCAGCCCCGGGGCTCCCAGCGCGTGGCAGGACGCCGTGACCCCCCCCGGCCCCCCCAGCCCCGCTCACATCGTCGTGGGGGTGGTCGGCGCTGGAGTGCTCCAAGCCCAGGACCCTCCCCAGCAGGCTCAGGCCGGGGGGCGGGGGGGCCCCCCCGCGGCTCCCAGGGGTGACGGCGGCAGCGGGGGGGTCAGCGGGCACCGGCTTCGTCCAGATGTTTGTCCGGGAGGGCGGGGGGCTGGCGGGGGGCGGGCGGTGTGAGCCCCCCGCATCGCCCCGCAGCGGGGTTTGGGGTGGGGGGGCGGCGGGTACCTGGGGGTGGGGGTGGGCGCCGTGGCGCTGGGCGGGGGGGGGTCCCCGCCGTGCTCCCGGAGCGGGTGGCGGTGCCGGTGCTTCTCCTCCTGCACCTCGAGCAGGTCGAGGTGGGCGACGTGGCCGTGGCCGAGCTCCTCGTGCTGGATCTGCACGACGCGCACGCGGCCCAGCCCCAGGCTGCCCAGCAGGCGCGCCAGCCCCTCGAAGGGCAGCGTCCCGTTGGCGCCGTACTGCCCGAAGAGCTGCTGCAGGTAGTAGCCGTGCTCCTGCGCCGCGTCCTCGGGCAGCGGCCCCGGCCCCCCCCCGGCCCCCAGAGCCACCAGCCCCAGGACGCCCAGGAGGAGCCCGCGGGGGCCCATGGGGCCGGATCGCGCGGGCGGCACAGGGGGGTCCCCGGCGGAGCTGCGGGAAGCGGGGGGGACGCGCCGGCGTGAGGGCGGTGGGAGCTGGGGGGGGTCCCCGGCCCCCCCCCCCAGCCCTGGGTACGCACCCTCCTGCCGTCCGTCCGTCCGTCCGGCTGGGAAGCAACAGGCGGCGTCAGGGTCACGGCGCGGGGCCACGTGTCCCCAGAGCGGGGCTCAGGGACACCCGGGGGGTGCGGGGCTGCGGGCGGGGGGGGCAGCCCCAGGCGCTGTCCCTGGGCCCCCCCGTGGGGCCGCAGCCCCAGGGGGGCAACGAGGGGGGTGTGGGGACGCTGCTGGGGGGACACTTGTCCTTGAGGGGAGGTTTTGCAACCGGGGCAGCTTTTGTGTCGGAGTTAATGTTTCACCGGGCGAGGAGATAACGGCAGCGCCCCCCCCCAAAGCAGGGCGCTTGCACCCCCATCCGCCTGCACCCCCCGGCCCCGCCGCGCCCCCCCCAGCTCCCCCTCCACGCGGTGGCGGGAAGCACCGAACCGCGGGTGGGACGGCGGCCGCTGGGCCCGGCCCCCCCCTCCACGTGGGACTTGGCGCCACGGCACAGCCCGGAAAATCCCGGGACTCCGGGAGCTGGCGCCCCGCTGCCGTCCCCACCCCGGGGCCACGGGGGGCCCCCCTTCACCAGGGCTGACCCCCACCCATTGAGGAGCGTCCTGGGGTCTCCTCATCCCCTCTGTAGGGTGCAGTGGCCACGTGGCCCGCGCCCCCCCCCCCCGCACCCCAGGCCCCCTCCGGTGCCCCCCCCGCCCCGGGGCTCACCTGGGCCGGGGGACGCGCCACGGACCGGCCCCGTCCCCGTGCGGCGGCCGCGGCGTCTGCTGCGCCCGAACCGGGGGGGCCAAGGGTCACCCAGACGCTGCTCCCAGCCAGCCCCGGCGCGGGAGGGGCCGCGCGGGGAGGGCCTTAAAGGACGGGGGGGGGGGTCCGGGCCCCCCGCCGCGGGCAGGGCGCAGGCAGGGCGCAGGCAGGGGGTCAAACCTTTTATTAACACCCCCCCAACAGGCCCTGGGCGTCTGCCCCAGCGAGGGGGGGGTGGGTTTGGGGGGCAGTGGGGGGGGGGGGTGCAGCCCCCCGGGCAGCGGGTGCAGGGCTCAGCCCCGGCCCCTCGCCCCCGGGCAGCCCGAGATGGGGGGGCTCGGGCCCCCCTCGCCCTCCCAGAGGCACGTGAGGGAGGGCAGCAGGGCCCGGCCGACCCCCGCCTCGCCCCAGGGGGTGCTCAGGGTTGGGGGGGCCGGGGCGCCCCCCACACCGCAGCGGGCCGGAGGGGGGCGGGGGGGCCGCGGCCCGTTATCTCTTGCTGCTCCGCCGCGTCTCCTTGCCGTTGCTGACGGGGCCGGGGGCCGGGCCGGGGTGCCCGGGCTGGCTGCGGGTGATGCGGCCGCTGGGGGGGTGCGGGGGGGCGCTGGGGGGGTGCGCGGGGCCCCCCGGGCTCAGCCCGTTCCCGTTCTGGCTGTCGGGGGCTGCAAGCAGAGCGTGGGGAGGGTCAGGCGGGGTGGGGGGACACGGCGGGGGGGGTCCCCAGACCCCCAGGGTTGGGGGGGGGGGGGCTGTGACCTACCCGGGGATGGCGCGGGGGGGCCCCCGCTCTGCGACGCCGCCGGACTCGCGCTCTCGCTCTGGGCCTGCGGAGGAGACGGAGACGCCCCGTGTGCCGCGGAGCCGGGGCAGCCGCGCTCGGGGGGGGCCCGGCCCGGCGTGTGTGTGTCCCCCCGTCCCCCCCCCAAAACTCACCCCTTTGCTCTGCGACTGCTGCGCCACGTACTCGGGGTTGGGCTCGCTGAAGTTGGGCACCTCGGAGTAGACCATGCAGAACCTGCGGGCAGAGGGGGGCGGTGGGGACCCCCCCGCCGTGCCCCGGCCCCCCCTCCCAGCACCCCCCGGCCCCGGGGGGGCCCCCCGGCCCCTCCTTACTCGCCGATCTTCTGCAGGTCGCCCCCGCGGCCCGTGTAGAGCGTCAGGCAGCCCTTGAAGACGGAGGCGTACCTGGAGGGGGAGCGCCGGGGGGCGTCAGGCCGGGGGCAGACCCGGGGGGGACGGGGGATCCCGGGGTGCCCCCCCCCGCCCCGTACCCCTTGGTGAGGCGGATGATGTCCCCGGGCTGGATGAGGTTCCCCACATCGTCCCACACCGAGATGTTGATGCTCCCGGTCTTGTCGGCCACCTTGCAGGTCCGCACCTCGTGCCCGTCCTTCGTCTTCGTCACCCGGCCTGGGGGGGTCATCACCGGGGCGGGGGGGTCAGGGGGTCAGCGGGGACCCCGGGTCCCCCCCGCCGCCATCGCACTCACCCGTCTCCAGGACGATGAAGATGAGGTTGAGGTTCTTCAGCCCCGGTTTAACGTCCTTCACCAGCGTCTCGGTGCTCATGGTGCCGGCGGGGGGGGCCCTGCGGACGCAGCCGGTCACCCCCGGCCCCGCGCGGAGACGCCGGGGGCGGAGGCGGAACCGGGGATGGGCGGGGGAGCGCTACGGGACACCGGGCCGGCGGCCCCGGGATGGGCCCACGGCGGCGGCACCGCGGGGATGCGAGCGCACCGGGACGGGACGGCGGGGGCTGCGGCCCCGGGGACGGGGCCACCGGGGCTACCGGGGCTACCGGGAGCGCCCCCGGGGCCCGCTCGGCGCCCCGCCCTCCCGCCCCGCCACCAGGCGGCGCCCGCCCCGCCCGCCCCTCGCTGCGCGCGCTGACCTGCCAGAGCGCCGCCGCCGCGGGCACTCCCGGAAGTCACCGGCCGCCGCCCGGGGGCAGCCAATCAGCGCGCGGGGGGCGGGGCACGTCCCGCGCCGCCGGCGAATGGCGGGGCGGAGGGGGCGGGGATTAGCGGGGTGATAAATACTACGCCCCGCCCCGCCCCCGGAGCCCGCCCCCGACCAGCGAGTTCCGGCTCCGCGGCGCCGCTCGCCGGTCAGGGCGGCGCTTCCGGCGGGGCGGGGGGTGCGGAGCGGCGCGGCGGGGCCGGGCGGGGGGAGGCGGTGGAGGCCGCGGCCGCCCCTGAGCCCCGCGGCGTCCCGGAGCCGGCCCGGGCCCGCGCAGGCGGTACGTGAGGCCGGGCCCGCGCTGAGGGTGAGGGCGGCTGCGGGACCGGCGGCGAGGAGCGGCGGGGGGAGCCCGGGGGTGCCCTGGGGGCGGCGTTCGGGGCTCTGGGGACTGGGCGGGCGCGGTGCGGCCCCGGCGGGAGCGCGCGGCGGGGGCCCGGGCCGGGGCGCGGGGGAGCCGGGTCCGGTCTGACCGGAGGCCGCGGGGCGGGGGCCGGCGAGGGGCTGCGGAGGTGAGGAGGGAGCTGGGGGGGGGCGTGAAACCCCCCGGGGCCGCGGGGGGAAGCGAGGGGGGGCCCGGAGCCCCGGGCGGGGGGGGGGCAGCGCTTTGTGCGGCCGCGCCGGGGCTCGGTCTAGAGGCGAATCTCGGCTCCGGTCGGGGGCACCGAGTCCTGCCGCCCCGGTGCGTGCCCGCGCTCGCAGGGCCCGGCTCAACCGCGGAGGGAAAAAAACCCCGCCGTGGCCTGGGAGGCGCCGGGCCCACCTGATGATGCAGCGTCGTAAAAACCCGCCGGGACGGCACCAGCCGTTCCCCGCCGCGGAGGGGCGGCGTTCGCTGCGCTCAGAGTTGCTCCCGCGACGCGATCCTCATCCTCCGGGCGCAGCTGGGGAGCGGGGATCCCCCGCCGGGGGCCCGGCCCGTCCGTCTGCTCGGGCAGGGCCGGGCCCCGCCGGGATGCCGGTAATTAAATGGAACGAGGCTTAATTGGCGCCGAGGAGCGGGCGGCGTCCCGCGGCTCGTCCCGACCGGCAGCGCCGGGGCTCGGCGGCCTCTCGCCTCGCGGGAGGGGCCTCGCTCTGTTTTAACGGATAAACGCGAAAACGGACGGAAAGGCGACAGCATCAGCTTGGCTTTTTTCTCAATAATAATAATTAATAATGACAAAGCGGCTCGTGGTGGCTTTGGGGCCGGGTGTCGGTGTCCCCCGTCACGGCGTGGTGACGTCCGGGGTGTTTCTGAGCCGGTTTTATCCCTGTTGCCGAGACCAGCAGATAAAACCGAAGCAGTTTTTCCGATTCGGGCTTCCCTGCTGTCAATTTTTGCAACGCTAGAGCGAGCAGAGGAGTTGCGAGAAAAATTTGGATTTGTGTCAGAAGATCTTTAAGGTGGCGTTTGGGGGAAAACTATTTTTAGCAGGATTGCGTAACTTAAAAGCAGAGACTTTACCTACCAGGCAAATATTTCGTTCCCTGCCCACGAAGCGCTCTGCGGCGCAGGGATCCTGCTGGAAACCCGCTCGCCCCAGCTGCCCTCGGGGGCCGGCGAGGGGGGGCCGAGGCGAGCGGGGCTCTGGCCGAGGGTCGAATTCCCGGAGCCGCCGGGAGGGAACCGGTGTTCTGGGACGTTCTGGGCGCTGGCCCGGTCGTGTTCAGCCTGGGGCGGGTGTCGGGGTGCGTGAGGGCTCCCTGAGGCCGGGGGGGGCCCTGCGGGGACCCGTGTTCTTCCCATGGGAATTCCGAAGGTGAGGCAGAGTCGGTGCCCGTGGGGCCGGAGGGGGTGAGGAGCGCCCGGGGGCGCGGGGCTGCTCGTCGTGGCGGGGCCCTGCGGGGGCTCGTGCTGCCGCTCCGTGGTCCCGCGCGGGTTCTGCTTTTCCGCAGAGCCGCGAAGGCTCTTCGGGGGCTGCAGGTTTCTCTTCCGTGGGGCTGCACCCCGGGTTCCTGTGGGGGGGGAGCGAAGGGCCGAGCTCAGCCCCCCCCCTCAGCTTTCACCAGGCTCATCTTTCCCTCCTGTTTTTTTCCTCCCTGTGACTAGATCTGTCCTGTCTGACCTCATGACTCCTGCGTGGCAGCGGCTCTCGGCCCTCAAAGAACGACGTTTTAAACTGTAGAAGAGGAAGGGGAAAAGATGGGCCTTTGGGAGCATCTCCCTGAAAAGAGTAAACCCAGCCCAGCCCTGCCTCTTCGCCGCTTAGGGAGGAATTCTGCCACGGAAGGTAAATCGTGTTCCTCAAAACTTTCTCCATCTGTGCGTGGGGGATGAGTTTAAGTCCTTCCTCCGCACACGTGGAGCCGCCGACACGTGAACGGCCACAGTTACATCAGCACTTAGAGGGTTCTGCTTTAGATCTCAGTGCTGCTGCTGCCAACTTTGGAGCCGTATTTATCTGGAAGCTTTGGTGTTGCTCTGCTGGCTGAAGGGTCCCTGCGTGTCCCGCCGTCCCCTGCTGCAGCTCGCGGCTGCCCGCTCGCCCCCCGACGCGTTCCCTGCTCGGGGATCACGGGCTGCTCTTGGGTCCGCGCGGGTGGACGCGGCTCTGGCTCCGAAGCCGTTAAAGACCCTTTTTGTAAATTAACGTCTACGGGGAAATAGCGAGATCTTCCTTAAATCTGAGAGGTTTAAGATAAACCCTGCCAGACTGGCTCAGGCGCTGCCCCTGCCTGATCTCTGTACGCTGCTTCCACGGGGTGCTCTGGGAGGGGCAGACGCTGGGGTTCCCGGAGCGCCCTCGAAAGAGCGGGGTGCCCCGGGCTGGCGGGGAAGGGGCTTTGTTAACGAAACCCGCTGACGAACCTGGGGCGCTGGGAAGGCGCCGGGAGGCTGCAGAGGCCGGGGGGGAGCCCCGCAGGTGGGAGCAGCGCTGTGTCGCGCGGCCTCTGCCGAGTGCTGGGGCTTCGCCGCAGAAAACAGGGCACGGCTCTGCTGCGGGACGGTTCCCTGAGCACGAGGAGATCCCGCCCGTCCCGCTGCTCTCGGCCCGAGGCGGAAAGCTCCTCGGTGCCACGTTGTGGTTCCCACGTTGTGGGCGCTGGGCTCGGGGGTGAGGAACATGCAGCCCCCCAGAAGGCGCCTCGGGGCTCTCGGGGCAGCGTCTTCCTCTGGTCTTGCCGTGTCCGGGTGCGGACGCGCCGCGGAGCCGCGGTGCCACATTCCTCCGTGAGCTCTGGGGCCTGTGGGATGTGTCAGAGCTCCGCGGGCGCCCGGCAGCGGGTGACTCGGGCGGTTCTTAATGGGAGTCACAGGACCTTGGTCCTCATTCAGCCTCGGTCACTGAAATCCTGTCCGCGCCCGGGGTCAGTTTGGGGCCCCGCCGGGAGCCTGGACGGGATTTTTTTGGAACCCAAAGACTTGCTCCGTGTCGCGGATTCGAGTGCTGGGCGCGGCGCCCGCAGGTGTCCCCGGGACTCTGCCGGGCTTTAGTGACCCTGAAGAGCTTCCCCGAGCCAGGAAGGGCCTTGCTGGGCCAGAGCCTCCAGCCCGGCTCCGCAGGGGTTAAGCTGTAGCAACTCTTCGTTTGTCCTTGCACCCGCTACCGGGATCTGCAAGGCGGGCAGGGCCTCGCCGTTGAGGCGTTTTCCTCCTATTGTACAACCCGAAGGATTGTTTCTCCCCGTTTGATCCTGTCTGCTCCGTGTGCTCGGGCTAAAGCTCCCTCTGACTTGAGAGAGGCTTTTTTAAAAAAAGGGATTTTTTAATGTTCTTTTCCTTTGGGAAGTTTTGCTCTCTGGACGCGCGCTAATGTTAAACAGAAGATCAATGCTGGAGAAAAAAGTCTTTATGGGAAGAGCTGTTAGATCTGTATGCTCGATGCTTTTAGCTTTTAATTAGCAAGTAATGAGTAATATTTTTATGGGTTTTGCCTGTGGCCTCTTGAATCAAAATAGTATGTACTAAAACTTTGTGGATTACGGTCAGTCATTCCTGAAGTCTCTGCTAACTGGTTAAAACACTTTGAGGAAACGCCTCCACCCAAGGAAGGTTTTAGGCCTGGGGGATATCGGGAGGGGCTGCGGGGAGCTCACCGAATCCACCGGGAAGGAAACACGGCTTGGAGAAGCAATGAATTAACTCATGTCACCGTTGTTCCAAAACAAGGACGTTAGCTCAGCAATTACATTGGAGCAGTGGTGACCCTTTAAAGGATTAGTAAGTGAGAATCAGGGGACTAGTTAGTGCCAGGTAAATCAATCAAACCCAACTCCTTGGTGTCGTTGTTCCCCTTGAGCCCGGAGCGTGGCTCCGCTGCGGCACCGTGCGACTGTCGGAGTGTCTGATCGATTGTTTTTGGTGGGGAGGGAGCTGGTGCTCCGTGGTGTCATTACTGGGGTGGTTAATTATGCACATGCCAAGCAGCCGGTGGTGTGCGTGCAGGCAGAACTGGTTTTGGTGTAGCTGCTGCTCTTCACCAGTTACTCCTGACGGAGAAGCTGGAGCCGGGCAGGGGAAGCGACTCCTGGCCCACAGAGCAGCTCTCCTCCGTGCCAGCGGTTTTTAAGCTCACGGCTGTGGGTGTCTCAAACGTGCACAGAAATTCCTGGGCAAACCACTAAACCGTGCAGGCAAGGCAGGTGCCAACCAAATGGGGAGAAGCTGAGGAAGAGGCAGAGCCGGGGCATGAGCCTGGTCCTGCGGCCACGGAGCCGCGTCCCCAGAGGCTGAGCCCGGGCATCGCCCGTCCCGGCTGGGCTCTGACCCCGCTCGGGCGAGCCGCGGGTGGGCGCGGGGTGTGATTCCCTCCCAGAAGGGTCGAGGTAAGGATCCGAAGGGCCGGGCCGGGCCCGCGGGGCGGTGGGGAGGCGCCTGGGCCCGGCCCGGCTCCCCTGGAACCCGGCGTCTGCTCCCGCCGCCTTCGCGTGTCCCTGACGCGCCGCCCCGGGGGGATGTGGCAGCCGGGCCCGTGGTGCTGGCGATTCGCTTCCAAAGAAGTTACGGAATGTACGCGGTGCCAGCTCGTCCTCGCTGTCAGACCCTAACAAGGCCCGGCGGAGAGCTCGTGCTCCAGATTAGGGCAGAGCTTGGCTTCGAGCTCGGCCCGCGTGCGGGGGGGTCGCTCGGCCGGGGGCGCGGAGCAGGCGCTGGGCTCCTTCCCGCCCCGCGGTTCCAAACTGGGTCGCTGGACAACTAGGTCAGGGCGAGGGGCTCGGCCGGCTCGGGGTGCTGCTGCGTGTTCGCCCTCAGGATTGTTGTTAGTCTCCGGTTTCAGGCCGCTCTTCCTCCCGCCCGTGACCCTGGGGGCTGCTGGCGGCGCTGGCTGCCGGGTGCCGGTGCCCCACGACTGCGGTGGCTCTGCCCCGGGCCGGGGTGGCCGCGTGGTGGCCACTGCCCTGCAGTATGTGGCTTGCGGGGGCCCGGCGGGTTTGTGGCAGCTGCGCTGTGGAACACCCGGGGCTGGGGCGCTGGGGGTGGCAGGAGGCAGGCGAGGAGTCGCCGGGGCTTGGCAACCCGGCTGCCGCTGGGTGGGGGATCCTCGGCTGCGGGTCGGGGGGTTTCCTGCGACACCTCACGGGGTCGGGTCAGTCGGGAGCCGCTGTAGAGCCGCGAGGCGCAGACGCGGGCTCAGCTCAACGCTGAGACTCTTCTGTCTCCGACGTGCTTGGCTGAGCGGAGCCCTCGCGCCCCAGCCCGATCCCATCCGAGCAGCTCCCGGCCCGCTCCGGGTGACGCAGCCCCCGCAGAGCCCCCGCGCTGCCACCCGGGCCCGGCGGGGCCGCTCCTGCCCGCTCCCCCGGTCCCTCTCCTGCTCCGCTGCCTCTTCCCTCGCCGGGACCCGCGGCCCTGGGAGCGGAGCCCGTCCTAAACGGGTGCAGACCCTGGCGCCTGGGAGCCGATTGCCGCAAAGCTTTGACTTCTCTAAGCTTCTGGGTCACTTTTTTTCTCCCTGGAAGCGTTCCAGCAGCAGCAAGGCTTCCTCGGAAACCCTCCAGCCCCCCGAGATGTTCGGTGTTTGCTCACAGCGGGGAGACGGAGACGGCAAAGCGCGGCGCCCCGGAACACCCACCGCGGGCCGGGGGCAGCTCGCTGGCGCCCTGGCTCCCACGCCGGGCTCAACTGCTGCACAACAGCCCCTCTTGCTTCCATATGTTGTTTTCTCTCCCTTTCCTCCCCTCCCCCTTGCTTTCTGGTTTTAATTCTCTTTCTTTTGGCTCACAAAGCTGATGAAATTAGGAAAGATTATTAAAACCACCATTGCTCACAGAACAGGTTTCTTCCGAGCGGTCCCAGCTGCGGCTCTGGTATCTGTTGGCAACACTTGCATGGGAAATAGTGAGAAAATGGTGCCTTCCCTTCCCTGAGAACCAGGCGAAGCCTGACGCTGGGGGCTTCCAGGCTCATTAAGTCTGATTTGTTTTGTTTGTTTTGTTTTTAATTTTTTTTGAGGGATTCTGCCGGGTGTTCTGTGTTTCCACGGAAGGGATGGGCTTCCCTAGTGGACTGGCACCGGGTCCCGCAAGAGGCTGCGGGCCGGCGGGAGGCAGCAGGGCGTCACCTTTGGGACTGAACACGAGGCCCCGGGGTGGTCGCTGCGCTTCGCCCTGCCCTTGCCTGTGCTGACTCTCATTTTCCAGGCGTGTTTCTTGCTGGGTGTCCAGTGGTAGGTGCCGGTTCCGCTCCCACAATCGTTCTCGCCGTTGTCGTTCGCTGTGGGCGGGGCTGGTTTGTCCCTGAGCTCCGGCCGTGCTGCGGCTGGGTGCTGCCGCTTTCGGCCCCCACCTGGCCGGGGGCCCGGGGGCCCTTTACCTGGGCGAAACTCCCTCCCTCCCACTTGGAGCCCTCAGCTCCCGGGAGCGCCCGCAGCCGCCGGCCGGGGCCAGGGCCGCTTTCCCGGCAGAGCTCTGCGGCGCTGGATCCTCGCCCCGGTGGCTCGTGGCCCCACGCAGCGACTGGCCGGGGAGAGCTGGCGGGTGCTGAGCGGGAGCGTGGAAGCAGCACCCCGGCTGAGCCGGGCTCCCCATGCCGGCGGAGCGGGAGCCCCGAGGTGCTGCCTTGCTCCAGGCAGAGAGTTTGGCTCCGCCGCGTCTCTGGGACCCAGCGGCTCCAACGTATTGTGGCAAAAAGGAGGGAACATGTGCTCTGGGGGCTGTGCAACAAATCCACGGGCTCCCATGCAGACAGGTTGGGTTTGGTTTTTTTTTTTTCAAGGAGGAGGGGGAAGCTTTTTTAAGCCATTAATTTTCCTTTTGTCAACAGAAAAGATTTTCTCAGCAATTCAGTTTTCCTCTGGGGGCAGGAACATTCGTTATCGCGCTGGCAGGCGGCACAACGTTGCCACAAAGAGCCGAGCGCTGTGGCTGCTGCCGCCGACACGAGGACGGGCAGATGCTCTGTGGGTCGGGGCAGCCCGGGCAGAGCAAAGCCCCTTTTTGCCCAAGATTTGGAGCAAAACCGCAGGGCGTTGGGTATGTCCCGTGACAGGGCAGGGGGAGCCGGCGGCGACGCTCTGCCTTGGCTTTTAGACTCGTATTCGCCTGTTTACGTGTCGGGTTTTGGGGAGGGTGGAAGAGCAGCACCAGTCAGGCCGGGGATGAGGTGCTGGCCCCCCGCCCCGTGGCACTGGGGGAGCTGGGGGGATCCTGCCGGGGGTGGGACAGGCTCGGGGCTGTCCCCGGGGCAGCTGGGGCTCTAACCAGTCCTCCCCTTCCTCTCCCCTCCTGCCCCAGGGGCCTGTTGGAGCCTTTGTCTGGGCTGGTGGATGCTGAGGAGGCTTTGGGTTAGGGCAGGAACGTCCCAGGGCTCTTGACTTGCTAATGACTGATCCTCTCGATAGCGGAGCCCTCGTTGCTATGTAGATCTCTGCTGTGCTGGCACTCGAGGTCCCCAGGCCAGGAAGATGAGAATCTACAAAGACAAGGCAGGAGCTGAGGAGGAGGGAAGCGGGAAGGGGGGCAGCAGTGACTTCTCCCGCGTTCCTCTGTCTTCGGGGCTAAAGCCCAGTTCTGTGCCTGGGCTCTGGTCTGAGCGAGTCCCCTGCCCCGCCCCGGGGAGGTGCTGGGGTCCAGGAGCCCCCCGTGTTTGGGGGGGGTGGCTTGCCCCGATGGGGCACAGCGGCCGCTGTTCCCTGCCGCAGGCGTTTCCCGGGACGGGGTTTCTCTGGGTCCTGCTCGGGCCCCGCTCCCCCACGCCGCGTCGTGCCCGTGGCGCAGGCGCTTCCCCCCCCGGTGCACGAGGGCCCCCGCGAGCCCTGCCCGGAGGGGTTTTCCGAGCTCTTTGTGCCTCGGTTCAGCGCACGGTGGGTCCCCGCTCTCATCGAGCGGCCCCGTGCCAGCGGAGCTCGCCCCCGTTAGCTGGGCGATGGCTCCTCCGGGGAAGGACGCGAGTATCGGGTGTCCTGCGGGGCCGGGTCGTTGGCTCAGCTCCGGGCCTGGCAGGAGGGACCCGGCTCCATCTCCCTCCGGCGTTTGCAGGTGCGTTCGGCGCTGCCGTTCCTGCCTGACGGTCGCAGCGGGTGCCCCGCGCCCCGACGTGCTGGCAGAGCCCCGCGGGGGCACCAGGGGAGCAGCTGGGCCGAGCGAGGAGAAGAATTCAGACTCGTGCAGGTGCTGGAATTTTTCTGGAGGGAGTTTTGATGTGGCTCCCGTGTGGCAGATGGCGAGGCTGGCTTTCAGTGCTCATGTTTCACCCTCCGCTTGGCGCGTTCCGTGTCTCGCCCAGCTGTTTTTTTGCAAGGGCGATGCTGGAATCTGGAAGCAAAAGACGAAGCCCCGTTGCTAGGGAGCGCGGTTCTGGTGCAGCGGTGCCCGGCGCAGCTCCGCGGCGCTGCCCGAGCAGGGGCAGAGGACGGGGTGTTCGTGGGGCTGCTCTCGCGTCCGGAGACGCGCCAAGACGGGGCAGGAGCTGGTCGGACTGGGCCCAGCTGCAGCGCGAAGCCCCTCTGTGACGGGGGCTGCGTGGGGCCGCTGCTGGCCGGGAGCTGCTGCGCCGGGTCCTCCGCAGCCGTCTTTGCCCTCCCCGTGGTTTGAACCCGACGTGAGTCTGTGGGAGGTGCTGGCACTTGCAGTGCGAGTGGCCCGTCGAGGGCTGGGAGGGAATTTGGGTCCCTCCCCGGTGCGGGGAGCAGCATCTGTCCGAGGGCGCGGGAAGGTTCGAGCAGCCGGAGATTCCTTCTCCCTCCAGCCTGCAGCCCTTCGTCTTATCTGACTTGCAGACGCTGACACGGGGACTTTCCCCAGCCCGGCCTCTGTCGGAGGAGTCTTTTGTCTGAGCCTGTTGTGGAAGCAAAGAATCATCCACACGTGGAGCTGATTTAGTGTCCGACTTCCAGTGTCCGGCGAGTTGAATAAAGTCCCTCCCTGCTGCCCTTGGGGAGGGTCCCGGGGACCGACCGGGGAGCGGCCGCGGGCGGCCGAACGCTTCAGCTCCTGGCGGGGTGCCCGCTGGCCGGGCCCCTTCCCGCTGCGTCCCCCCCTTTGGTGTTGGCGGGGAGGGGAGAGCCGGAGCCAGCTCGAGCCGCGGCGGAGCCGGTCGCTGCGGCTGTGCCAGGGCAGGGCGCGAGGTCGCCTCTGGCAGAGTGTGGGAACCTGACCGGCCTTCCCTGGGGAGGCAGAACGGGGCCGCGGGGCCCGGGGGCTGCTCTCGGGGCTGCGCACCCTCCGTGCTGGGAGCAGGAGCCCCGGCAGCTCCGGCGAGTCGCGGGGGGATCCTGGTCCCGGGGCCGCCGCGGCGTCCGGCTGCACCCGGGAGCCCCTGGCGCTGGGCTCGCTCTGCGGAGGTGCCGCCGTGCCCTCCTCCCCTCTACAAACCAAATTAAACCGTGCAAATAAAACAGCCCAAAAAACCAAACCAAAACCCCACAAGTAGAAAAATCGCAGCAGGGCTGGTAACGGCGCGTGTGGGAGAGGAGCGGTGCGCGGCGCGAGGGAGCAGCGGTTCAGCACACGCTTGGCCACCAGCTCCCACCCTGCCCGGAGCCACCCCAGCTGGTCACACTGGGAGGAGAGGGGGGCAACTGGGGAACTGGGGTGCTGTGAGGGCCGGGGCCTGCCCTGTCCGCACGCCGTGGGGCCTCTGACTGCTGCTCCTCTTCCCTCCGCAGGGTTCTGGCGTCGGTGATGAGCGATGGGGTATGATGTAGCACGTTTTCAGGGGGACGTTGATGAAGACCTCATATGCCCCATCTGCAGCGGGGTCCTGGAGGAGCCGGTTCAGGTACGTTTCTGTCTGGGCACTGGCTGTGGCTACCGAAAGCCTCCGACTGCAGGTCCAGGCTTCTAGATGTGTCGGTGAGGTGACGGGCGCCGCACGCAGCGCGTGTCAGGCGAGCTCGATGGGTTCTGACCTTCCCTCCTGACGGCCCGAGGCAGCAGCACGGGTAAGGCAGGAGCACCGGGGGTAAAAGTCTGCGGCTGAGTGGAAATGGCCTCGAGTTCTGGGTCTGGGGATATCCCGGGGTCAGCGAGGAGGCGGGAGGAAGGGATGAGCCTGTGCTTCAGGTTTCCTGAACCTCTTCGTTCCTTACCCCCCTCTTAACTCCACCAAAGCCGCAGCTGCGCACGGGGACGGTGTCCCAGGGCAGCGACAGCAGCCGCGGTGCTAAAATCTGTCCCTGGCTGGGCCCGGAGGACGGACGGACGGACCCCGGCACCGCCGGGTGTTCGGTGGATCCTGCGGCTCGTGCTGCAGCTCGTGTAGCGCCCGGGGAAGGGAGGGGGTGCCGATCCCCCCGATGTCCTGCGCAGCCGAGGGGCCGTTGGACGGGGCTGCCCGGAGAGCTCCGCGTCCCTCCGCAGCGCTGCATCGTCCCCAGCCCTCCTGCGCCTCTCGGGGCCGGAGGGGCCCGCGGAGCCCCATTAGTCGGGGAGGGGTTAGTGGGGGCTTTTAGAGCCCCCCCACAGTGCTGACCCGAGGGGAGCTGCCAGTCCCTGCCCTCCCCGGGGTGGGGGCTGCGTCCTGCCCCCGGTGTCCCTCCAGGGGCCACGTGCTGGCGTCGCTCCGTCCCCTCTGCAGAAATCCAGCTTCACTCGAAATAAAACAGATGAAAATCAGAGTGAGCTAATCTGAAACCCGCACGCAGTTATTGCAGCCGCATCACAGAGGCTGCCCGAGGGGGGTCCCCGGGGGCTGTGGCCCACCCTGTGGCGGAGCTGCCACCTGCTAAGTCACGGGTGAGCGTCCTGCAGCTGCTCCTCTGCCCTGTCCGAGGAGCTCCGGTTTTACCGAGTCCCTCACCACGGGGACACAACCACAGGCCATCGCACGAAACGGGGAGAGTTGCACCTTTCTGGAGCAGGTTTATTTAAACCTCCAGCGCTCCCTCAGGGGGCTCAGCGCCATGTCCAGCCCCGGGGTTCCAGGGTCTCCAAGGATGGTGATTCCTCGGGGCTGTTGGGGCCGGGGGGTGACCCTCTGTGTGCCCTGAAACCGGTGTCGTTTGTGCTTGGTGACACTGGGGTACCCCCGTCGCAAAGCTTCACTGGGGGCGGGCACGGGCTGCAGTGGCTAAAAGGCCACAAGGGGAGTGGTGGGGCCAGTGGAAAGCCGCGGCCTCGGCGAGTGGGACTCCAGGAAAAGGAGACAAAAAAACCCACCCCAACCTGTCCCCGTGCCGGTGCCCAGCACGTGCCGCCTTGTCCGACACCGTGGGGCCGCTGTGCTGGGCCCGGTGCCTTGAGCTGCGTTTGCCACAGGGGCTGCACCAGTGCTCCCAGCATGGTCCAGTGGCCCGAAGAGGTGAGTCTGGGTTCGGTGTGGCCCCGCAGTCGGCGGCGGCTGCGCGAGGCGCTGGGGGAGCCGCTTGTTGGTGAGCCTCAGCCCCGACCGCCCCGGCCCTCCCCGCAGCTCGGGGCTTCTGCTCGGTGGGAGAAAGCTCCGCGTTGTCCGGAGAGCTGGCGCCCGTCCCGCTCCTCTCCCGATCCTCTGCTCTTTCGCCTGCGGCTTGAGCGCGAGAGCAGAGCCCAGCTGTGTAAATACAGTGAAGGAAACGTTCTGGTCTGCCCTGGAAAAATGTGTAAATTTACCATCCGGGTCCCTCTTGCCCCCTCAGCGCTGGCAGGAGGCCGCGGAGCGGGAGGACGGCTCTGAGGGGTCCCTGCCCCGTCCCGGGGGGGCTGATCCGCTGGCAGGGCCTCGGTGGGGCCGGGCCCGACTTCAGAGCAGGGACGGGGGAAGGCGGGCGCCAGCTCTGCGGGGCGAAGGTGCCGCGTAACGTGTGTCGGAGGCGCCTCCTCCCTTCGGTGCCCCCGCCGGGACGAAGGGCCCTTGTCCGCGGGGGTAACGCGCGGCTGCTCTCTGCCCCTCGCAGGCTCCTCACTGCGAGCACGCCTTCTGCAATGCCTGCATCACCCAGTGGTTCTCCCAGCAGCAGACCTGCCCCGTGGACCGCAGCGTGGTGACGGTCGCCCACCTCCGCCCCGTCCCGCGGATCATGCGGAACATGCTCTCGAAGCTGCAGATCACCTGTGACAACGCTGTTTTCGGCTGTACGGCCGTCGTGCGACTCGACAACCTGATGTCTCACCTCAACGACTGCGAGCACAATCCCAAGCGCCCCGTGACCTGCGAGCAGGGATGCGGGTGAGGAGGCCCCGGGGTTCGGTGCCGGAGCCCCCGGGCGCAGAGCTCGGGGCTGGCAGAGCTTCGGAGGCCGTGGTGCTGCGGAGAGGGTCGGGAAGGAAATTGAGTCAAACCCGGTTCCTTTTAAGCTCGGTTCAAAGTGCTCGGGCTCAGTGCTGGGCCTCGGCTCCCAGTTGGCTGCTGGAAACGGGGCACCGGGGCCGTTCCAGCCTGGGACAGGTTCCAGCTCCCCCCTGCCTGTGGCTGGAAGCTGGTGGCGGGTCCTCGGCACCGGTGCTCGGGGTGCCGACACCCTCTGCCCCCCTTGGGGGGGGACCGACCAGCTTGGAGACGATGGGATCTGCTTGGGTGGAGTCGGAGAGTGGGTCAGGCCCGTGGGCAGCGCCTGGTGCTGAGCCCTCACCGCTTCGGAGGAGGAAAAACCCCCAAACAAATACCCGGGGGTGGTTTGTTCCCAGAGCTCTCCCCAGGCTTGGCAGGGAGGGGAGGTCACAGCCGGGGCTCCCCGGGCCTCCGGGTTTGTTCTGGGTCCTGTTTACACACTTACGCCCAGTGCTCCGGTGTGTAACTTTCCGTAATGTGGGGCCTCCACCTTTTCCTCGTAACGCTCCGCAGCTTGGAAATGCCCAAAGATGAGCTGCCAAACCACAACTGCATCAAGCACTTGAGGTCTGTGGTGCAGCAGCAGCAGACGAGAATCGCCGAGCTGGAGAAGACCTCGGCAGAGCACAAGCACCAGCTGGCCGAGCAGGTGGGTCCGTGCGGGCCGGGGGCTCTCGCGGCCGGGTCCCTCCTGGGAGGCACTCGGACGCCAAACGCCGGCTCTGGGGACGAGGGGGGGCGGCTGCGGGGGGTGTCAGTCCCTGCCGCCGCCCGTGTCCGGGCTCGGGGCGCGCGTGTCCACAGCCGTGTCCCTCCCGCCCGTCGCAGAAACGGGACATCCAGCTGCTGAAGGCCTACATGCGCGCCATCCGCAGCGTCAACCCCAACCTGCAGAACCTGGAGGAGACCATCGAGTACAACGAGATCCTGGAGTAAGTGCTGGTGCTGGGCGGGGAGGAGCGGGGCAGCTGGGGGGCTGCGGGGGGGGTGAGGTGCCTCCCACGGTGAGTTTGAGAAGAAAACGCTCCCCAGGAGCAAGGGGGGGCTGTGCCGGGGAGCTGCTTGCGCGGCGGCTTCCGAGCGTTTTTGTCCTTCCACCTGCATCCTGCCCGGCAGCAGGAAGCTGCCGGATTCCTTCCTCGCGGGGAGAGGGGCTGGAGGAAGCGGCTCCTCATCCCGCCCTTTCGCCCCCGAGCGCGGGGCAGGCCCGCGGCGGCGCCGCTCCCCCGTTTCGGGGTGGAATCCTCCGGAATCGCGCCGCCCTGACGCCGCTGCCCCCGTCTCTGTCCCCCGCAGGTGGGTGAACTCCCTGCAGCCGGCGCGGGTGACGCGGTGGGGCGGGATGATCTCCACGCCGGACGCGGTGCTGCAGGCCGTCATCAAGCGCTCGCTGGTGGAGAGCGGCTGCCCCACCTCCATCATCAACGAGCTGATCGAGAACGCCCACGAGCGGAACTGGCCACAGGGCCTGGCCACGCTGGAGACGCGCCAGATGAACCGGCGCTACTACGAGAACTATGTGGCCAAGCGCATCCCCGGCAAGCAGGCCGTGGTGGTGATGGCCTGCGAGAACCAGCACATGGGCGAGGACATGGTGCTCGAGCCGGGACTGGTGATGATTTTCGCACACGGCGTGGAGGAAATCTAAGGATTCCGCAGAGAAAACGCCGCGCGCTGACGAGGGAGAGGAGGGGGAAGGTGCAGAGGCGGAGGCCGGGCGCAGCCGCCCAGAACTGCTGGTGCTCCCCGGTCGCCGACGCGGTTTCCTTAGGGCCCCGCTCCCCCGAACCTCTCGCTGCCGAGCTGAAATGATTAAACGCCTCTGGGAAACGCTACCCCCGAACCCCGGCCCAGCGCCGCGCGCGCCGCAGCCCCCCGCGCCCGCCCCTCGCAGAGCAGCTTCCCCGTGCCGTGGCGTCGGGGGAGAGGGGCAGCGGCCGCCCCGCGCAGCCCCTGCCCGGCTGCGGGCGCCTCTCCCGGTGTGAACCCGGGCCCGACCCCGCGGCCCCCGGCGGCTCCTGCCCCCCTCCCTGGGCTTTGCTCCCCCTCTGGATTTTCCTCCGCCTGCTCTCCGGGGTCTCTGCCTCCAAATGCAGCAGCGGGGGGCCCGTCCCCCCTCCCCGGGCTGGGGAAGGGGCTTGGCAGGGCCGGAGGGGGGCAAGGCGCCCCCCGGGGCCCCACTCGACTCGCCCCCCGCCGCCGGTTTGGCCCTTCCAGTGCACGGGAGGGCTGAGGGTGGGGGTCCGGCGCCCCGCAGCCCCCGGGCCCCTCTCCCCCCCCCGGAGGCAGCTCCCCGCGCTCCCCCCTGCTCGCAGCCCCCCGAGACGCCCCGTGTTCCCGGTGTTTGGCCCCGCTCCCCTCCGCCCTTCCCGCACACTCGTGATTGTGGCTCTGGGGTTGGTTTTGGGTTTTTTTTTTTTGTACTTCTTTCGGCTTTTTCCTGTTTTTATCCCCTTTTTTTTTTTTTTTTAAATTTTATTTTGGAAGTACCGTGGACAGGCCCCTCAGAACCTCGTTTTCTTGTTGGGAACTTTTAATTTATTTGCACTTGTTCGGGTGGTTTTTACCGTCCCGTCGCCGCCGGTGTCCGTCCCGCGGGGACTCACGGCATCAATAAACGTTCTGGTCGCTTTACCGGCCTCTCGGCGCCTGGGGGGGCTGCGCCTGCTCCCCAAAACCCCCCGCCAGGGACGACACGGGGAGGGGGGGGACAGCGGGGCTCAGTCCCGTGTGAGAGATGGGTGGGTTTTGGGGGGGGGGGGGGGCTTCTCCCCATCCCGGGGGTCCCTCGGATCGATAAACGCGTTTTTGGGGCGCTGCCGCTGCGGCTCCCCCCGGGGGGAGGGACGGGCCCCCCCCGCCGCGGGGCTCCGGGGGGGCGGCTGCGGGTCGCGGGTGCAGCCCCCCCCCCCCAAGGCGTTGTGCCCCAAAATGACGAACACCCCCCGTTAAATGAGCGGGTACGGGGGGAGCCGCCCCCCGCCAGCAAAAAGGGAAAAAGCGAGGGCTCAGCGTCACGGACAGGATTCGAACCTGTGCGGGGAAACCCCATTGGATTTCGAGTCCAACGCCTTAACCACTCGGCCACCGTGACTCCCGCGCCACCCTGCGCCGCGCTCCGCCTAGACCGGGCCCCGCCGCCGGCCACGCCCCGCCGGCCACGCCCCGCCCCGCCAGCCACGCCCCGCCGCCGGCCACGCCCCGCCCCGGAGCCACCGGCCGCGGCCGGGACCGGGGGGACCCGCGAGCGCGCGGCCCGGCAGGGGGCGCTGCAGCCCCGGGGAGCGCGGGGCGGGGCCGGCGGCGCGCGCGGCGGCGCGGGGCGGGGCCGGCAGGGGGCGGCAGAGCGGCGCGGCGGCGGGAGGCGGGAGGCGGCCCGGCCCGCTCGAAGATGGCGGTGCGGAAGAAGGACGGCGGCCCCAACGTCAAGTACTACGAGGCCTCGGACACCGTCAGCCAGTTCGACAACGTCCGGCTCTGGCTCAGCAAGAACTACAAGAAGGTATCGGGCGGCGGAGGGGCGGCGGGCGACGGCCACGGCCCCCGCCCCGCCGGGCCCGGCCTGTCACGGCCCCGCCGCCGCCATCGCCGCCCCCCCACCCCCCCCCCCCCGGGGCCCCGGCGGCGGCGCTGACGGCGCCCCCCCGCGCCCCCCCCGCAGTACATCCAGGCCGAGCCCCCCACCAACAAGTCGCTGTCGAGCCTGGTGGTGCAGCTGCTGCAGTTCCAGGAGGAGGTGTTCGGGAAGCACGTCAGCAACGCGCCCCTCACCAAGCTGCCGGTGAGCGGGGCCGCGGGACACGGCGACCCGGGGACCCGGGGACGAGCCCCTGGGGACCCCGCGGGCCTGGGGACAAGGCCCTGCGCCCGGGGACCCGGGGACGAGGCCCCGGAGATCTGGGGACGCAGCTGGGCTGGGACGGAGCCCCGGGGCCCCCGGGCCAGCGCCCGACCACGGACAGCACCCGGTGACCGGGACAGGCCGCGGTGTCCTGGGGACAGCACCCGGTGACCCGGGGAGCTGCCCCCCCCTCCCCGAGCAGGGGACAGTGTCCCAGCGCAGGAACCGGGTCCCAACCGGGACCGGCGCCCCAACACCGCGGGGACGGAGCCCAGCGCGGGGACGGCACCTCCGTGAGGGGGGGGCACACAGACACGGGGGGGCCCCCCAGTGAGGGGACAGCCCCCACCCAGCTCCCCACCCCTCCAGGGCCGCCCCCCGCCCGCGGCCGCCCCCCCCCGACCCTTTTCTTCCCGTTCCAGATCAAATGCTTCTTGGATTTCAAGGCGGGGGGAGCCCTGTGCCACATCCTGGCAGCGGCCTATAAATTCAAGAGCGACCAAGGATGGTGAGCGCCCGCCTGCGCCCGTCGCGGCTGGGGGGGTCCGGGGGGGGTCACGGGGACGGGGTGGGGGGGCCCCCTCCATGGGAACACCCTGGGGTGGCCTCGGCCGGGGGCTGCACGGGGGTGGGCGGGTGTAGGGCACCCACCCCCGTGGCAAGCAGGTGCCGGGGCGTATCCCCCCCCCTCACCGTGGGCCCCTGATGGGGTTCAGGCGCGTGTCCCCCCCCTCCGCGCCCCCCCAGGTGCTGGGTGCTGACCAGGAGACCCGAGCTGTGGCTTTCATGAGAGTCGCTCTTTTCTTCCAATAAGGCGGCGTTTCGATTTCCAGAATCCCTCGCGCATGGACCGCAACGTGGAGATGTTCATGACCATCGAGAAATCCCTGGTGCAGGTAAGAGGCGTCGCCGCTGCCCCCCCCTCCCCGGGACCCCCCCGTGTCCCCCCCCCGCTCACCAGTCCCTCTCCTGCTTCCCCAGAACAACTGCCTGGCCCGGCCCAACATCTTCCTGCACCAGGAGATCGAGCCCAAGCTGCTGAGCAAGCTCAAAGACATCGTCAAGAGGCACCAGGTCGGTGGCAGCGCCGGGGGGGGGGCACGGGGGGGCCCCACGCAGCGCCTGGGCCCTGGACCCCCTCCCCTGCTCTCCTCGCAGGGCACCGTGACCGAGGACAAGAGCAACGCGTCCCACGTCGTCTGCCCCGTCCCCGGGAACCTTGAGGAAGGTGGGTGCGAGGGGGGAGCCCCGGCGGGGGGGGGGGGCGTTTGGGGGGGCGCCGCGGCGGGACCCTGCTCAGGGCGCCCCGCTCCGTCTCTCCCGCAGAGGAGTGGGTGCGGCCGGTCATGAAGCGCGACAAGCAGGTCCTGCTGCACTGGGGCTACTACCCCGACAGGTGAGGGGGCCCGGGGGGGGGCTGAGGCCTGGGGGAGCCCCCCCCCGCGCCCGCGGGGCGCCCCCCGCGCCGGGGTCGCCGCTCAGCCCGTCCCTCTGCGCCCGCAGTTACGACACCTGGATCCCCGCCAGCGAGATCGAGGCCTCCGTGGAGGACGCCCCGACGCCGGAGAAGCCCCGGAAGGTAACGGGGGTGCCCCGGGCTGGGACGGCGGCTGTGGCCCCCCCCGATCCCCTCCAACTTGCCCGTGGGCTACCTGACTTGCCCTCGCCCCCTCCCGGCAGGTCCACGCCAAGTGGATCCTGGACACCGACACCTTCAACGAGTGGATGAACGAGGAGGACTACGAGGTGACGGACGAGAAGAGCCCCGTCGCCCGCAGGAAGAAGATCTCGGCCAAGACGCTGACGGACGAGGTCAGGGCGGGGGGCGAGGGGGGTCTCTGCTTGGCCGTCCCGCTCGGTTCGACCCAGCGACCCCCCCGTGTCCGCCCCCTCCAGGTGAACAGCCCTGACTCGGACCGGCGGGACAAGAAAGGGGGCAACTACAAGAAGCGAAAGCGCTCGCCCTCCCCCTCGCCCACCCCCGAGGCCAAGAAGAAGAACGCCAAGAAGGGGTGAGCCCGGGCTGGGGGGGCGGCCCCCCCGCGGGGAGCGCGGCCCCGGGGCGCGGTGGTGACGGGGGCGCGGGGGGATCTCTGTCCGCAGACCCTCCACCCCCTACAACAAATCCAAGCGCGGGCACCGCGAGGAGGAGCAGGAGGACCTGACGAAGGACATGGACGAGCCCTCGCCCGTCCCCAACGTGGAGGAGGTCACCCTGCCCAAGACAGGTCGGGGCGGGGGGGCCGGCAGCCGCCCTGCGGGGCCCCCCCGCCCCGTCAGGAGCGCGGGCAGGGCCGGGGGCCGCTCCCGGGGGTGCTCAGCGCCGCTTCCCTCCGCTGCAGTCAACACCAAGAAGGACTCGGAGTCTGCGCCCGTCAAGGGGGGCACCATGACCGACCTGGGTGAGGGCGCGCGCCGGGGCCGAGCGCCGCGGCGGGTCCCCGGGACCGTGCGCCCGGCAGCGCCCACAGCTGCGGCGCCTTCTCCTCTCTTCCAGATGAGCAGGAGGACGAGAGCATGGAGACGGCCGGCAAGGTGAGGCCCGGGCCCTCGTCGTCCCCGCCGGCGCCGTGGCGGCCGCCGTCCCTCTCTCCTTGTCCCCCGTTGGGGTGCAGAAGGGCCCCGTCCCCCCGCTCCCCTGGCGCCGCGGGCGCCTTCGCCCTCATCCCGCTGCCTGCGAGGACGAGGAAGGTGCACGGAGGGGGCTCGGGACCCCCTCGCCCACGCGGCGCCGGGTCTGTGGCAGGACGAGGAGGAGAACGGCGCTGGGAGCAAGGGGGAGCAGGCCAAGAACCCCGACCTGCACGAGGACAACGTGACGGAGCAGACGCACCACATCATCATCCCCAGCTACGCCGCCTGGTTCGACTACAACAGGTACGGGGGGGCCGAGGGCAGCGCGGGGGCCGCCCCGGGCCCGCCCCGAGCCTCTCGTCTTGCAGCGTCCACGCCATCGAGCGCCGAGCCCTGCCCGAGTTCTTCAACGGCAAGAACAAATCCAAGACCCCCGAAATGTGAGGCCCCGCCGCGCCGCCGCCGCCGCCGCCGCGTCCCCGGGGGCCGGCGCTGAGGCCTCGCCGCTCTCCCCAGATACTTGGCCTATCGCAACTTCATGATCGACACGTACCGCCTGAACCCGCAGGAGTACCTGACCTCCACCGCCTGCCGCCGCAACCTGGCCGGCGACGTCTGCGCCATCATGCGGTGGGTGCGGCGGCCCCGGGGGGCGCCCGGTGCCGGGTGGGGGGGGGGGGCCGGCCGCGGGCGGCGCTGAGCCCCGGCTCTCCGCAGGGTTCACGCCTTCCTGGAGCAGTGGGGCCTCATCAACTACCAGGTGGACGCCGAGAGCCGTCCCACCCCCATGGGCCCCCCACCCACCTCCCACTTCCACGTGCTGGCCGACACGCCATCGGGGCTGGTGCCGCTGCAGCCCAAGACCCCCCAGGTGGGTGCGCAGGGGGGGCGGCCGCTCCTCGCCCAGCCGCATGTGTCCCCCCCCCGCCTCTCTGCCGTCCCCCGGTCCCTGCGGGGGGCCGGGCGCGGGGGGTGGGGGCCGGGGAGGGGGGCGGGGGGGGATCGCACAGCTTCGATCCGTGCCTCAGGGCCGGCAGAGCGACGGCGACGCCAAGACGGGCCGCAAGAGCAAAGAGATGGAGGAGCTGGTCAGCGAGACGGTGAAGGGGAAGCCGGAGCTGGTAGGCGGCTCCTTGGGGTCCGTCCCCCCGCCGCTGGCCGAGGAAGGCTCCTTCCCTCCTCCCCCTCGCGCCCCGCATGCCGCCCTGCCCCGGGGAGCAGGGACGCGGGGGGGACGCCGTGACGAGACGGGGCACGAAGGCTTCTCCGGGGGGCTCGGTTGGGCGTCCAGGCGGCCCGTCCCCCCCCGCCGCGCCCCCCAGCGTCCCCCCTCCTCCCCCGGCAGCAGACCTCGGCCTCGCAGCAGATGCTGAACTTCCCCGACAAGAGCAAGGAGAAGCCGGCCGACATGCAGAACTTCGGCCTCCGCACCGACATGTACACCAAGAAGAACGTCCCCTCCAAGGTGGGGCCCGCCCCGTCCCCCTCCCCGTCCCCCCGCCCGCCGCCGCTCACCCCTTTCCCCCCCCCCGCAGAGCAAAGCCGCCGCCAGCGCCACGCGGGAGTGGACGGAGCAGGAGACGCTGCTGCTGCTGGAGGTGAGGGGGGACCCGCGGGGAAGGGGGGGACCCCGCCGCCACCGGGCCCCGCTGACCCCCCCGGCGCCGTCCCGCAGGCCCTGGAGATGTACAAGGACGACTGGAACAAGGTGTCGGAGCACGTGGGCAGCCGGACGCAGGACGAGTGCATCCTGCACTTCCTGCGCCTGCCCATCGAGGACCCGTACCTGGAGGACTCGGAGGCCTCGCTGGGGCCGCTGGCCTACCAGCCCATCCCCTTCAGCCAGTCGGGCAACCCCGTCATGAGCACCGTGGCCTTCCTGGCCTCCGTCGTCGACCCCCGCGTCGCCTCCGCCGCCGCCAAGTCGGCTCTGGGTGAGGCGGGGGGCCGGGGGGGGGCTGGCGGCAGAGGGACCAGTCCCGGGGGGCTCTATAGGGGCTTCTGTAGGGGCACAGGACGAGGCCTGTGGGGAGATGAGTCCCGGGCGGGGACGGGTTGAGTTCTATAGGGGCTTCTATAGGAGGAGGTGGATGAGGCTCAGGGGGAGGCAGGAGGGGTCCTGTAGGGGGTTCTGGAGGGAGCCGGGGGGGGTCTCGCGGGGAGACGAGGCCTGTGGGCAGACAGGCTCCGTCCTGTGGGGGGACAGGACAGGTCTCACAGAGGGAGGAGTCCAGTGGGGACTCTCTAGGGAGGTAGGAAGGCTTCTGGGGAGACGGGGGGGGTCCTGGAGGGGGTTCTTTAGGGAGACGGGGGGGGGTCTTGTGGGGAGATGAGTCCTGTAGGAGGGGGGGTGAGTCCTGCGGGTGGGTCCATAGGGGGTGGCAGGAGTCGTAAAGGGAGAGGGTCCGTCCTGTAGGGAGCCAGGACCAGTCCTGGGGGGCTGAGTGCTGGGGGGGCGCTGCAGGGAGGGGCTGAGTGCCGCAGGGGGCTCTGTGGGGAGTCAGGACCAGTCCGGGGGGGAGCCAGGATGAGACCCGTGGGGCGAGGACAAGCCCCCAGGAACCTGCAGCGCTGAGGCCCAGGGCTGGTGCCGCGGGGCGGGGGGGCCCCCCTGCCCGCCCCCCTGAGGGCCCGCTGCCCCCCCAGAGGAGTTCTCCAAGATGAAGGAGGAGGTGCCCACGGCCCTGGTGGAGGCCCACGTCCGCAAAGTGGAGGAGGCGGCCAAGGTGACGGGCAAGGCCGACCCCGCGTTCGGGCTGGAGAGCAGCGGCATCGCCGGCACCGCCTCGGACGAGCCGGAGCGGATGGGTGAGGCGCTGCCCGCGCGGGGGGGGGCACGGGGGGGCCGCGGCCGGGCCTGAGCCCGCGTCTGTGTCCCCAGAGGAGAGCGGCGCGGAGGAGGCGCGGGCGGAGGCGCAGCCGGCCGAGGAGAAGAAGGAGGCGAAGGTAGAGGCCGGCCCGGGGAGGGGGCGCGGGGGGGCCCCGGCGGGGGGGGCGGCCGCTGCGGGGACTCGAGCGGCCGCGGGGCCGGTGCCTCCCCAGGAGCCCCGGGACGGCGCCGCCGAGGAGGAGGCGAAGGAGAAGCCCGGGGAGGGTCCCAAGAAGGAGGAGGAGAAGGGGAAGGAGGCGGAGGGCGAGAAGGAGCCCGACAAGGGCGATGGCGAGGGCGCGGGTGAGTGGGGGCCCGGCCGGGCTCGGGGGGGGGGACGCTGAGCCCTGCCCCGCCGACATGGCCCCCCCTCCCTGCCGCAGGGGAGCCCGAGAAGGAGAAGGAGGCGAAGGAGGGGCCGGACGAGGCGCCCAAGGAGCTGCCGGAGCCCGAGGCCGAGCGCAAGGCCAAGGTGGAGCGGGACATCGGGGAGGGGAACCTCTCCACCGCCGCCGCCGCCGCCCTGGCCGCCGCCGCCGTGAAGGCCAAGGTGAGGGCCGGGGCCAGGGGCTGGGGGTGCTGCCCGGCGGGCGGTGCTGACCCCCACCCACCCCACGTCCCCCCCCAGCACTTGGCGGCGGTGGAGGAGCGTAAGATCAAGTCCCTGGTGGCGCTGCTGGTGGAGACGCAGATGAAGAAGCTGGAGATCAAACTGCGGCACTTCGAGGAGCTGGAGACCATCATGGACCGGGAGCGCGAGGCCGTGAGTGCCGGTGGGGGCGCGGGGGCCCCCGCACCCGCTCCCACACCCCGCCGCTGACCCCCCCTTGCCCCCCCCAGCTGGAATACCAGCGGCAGCAGCTGCTGGCGGACCGCCAGGCCTTCCACATGGAGCAGCTGAAGTACGCGGAGATGCGCGCGCGCCAGCAGCACTTCCAGCACCTCCAGCAGCAGCAGCAGCAGCAGCCGCCCCCGCTGCCGCCCGGCGCCCAGCCCCTGCCCGCCGCCGGCGCCCCCCTGGCCCCCGCTGCCCACCCGCTGGCCGCGCCGCCCGCCCCCGCCATGGTGGCCCCCGCCGAGCCCGTGGGGCAGCCGCTGCCCGGGGCCCCCCGCCGCAGCCGCCGCCGCCGCCGGGGCCCGGCCGTCCCGCACGGTGAGTAGTCCCGGGCGGGGTGGGGGGGGGTGTTTCACCCCGCGGCCGGCGGCGGGGGGCGGCGGGGGGGTTCCTCAGCGCTGACCGCTCCCCCCGCAGCCCCGGCGCCGTTCCCCGGGCAGCAGCCGCCGTCCCAGAGCCTGGCTGGGAGCCTCGGTGGCAGCGGCCACCCCGCCGTGCCCGGTAATGCGCCCGCGGCCCTGCCCTTCGGATTGCCTCCATCCGCCATCCCATTGAGCATGGCTAACCCCCCCGCCGAGCCCCTCGGCGCCGCCTTCCCCGCTAACCCCCCCGCCCTCCCGCTGCATGGGGCCCTCGCCAGCAGCATGCCGTCCGGGGGGCTGCCCCCCCCCACCCACCCACCCGGCCTGGCCCTGCCGCACCTCGCGGGGGGCTCGGCCGCCGCGCACAGCCCCGCCATCGTGGCCGCCGTGCAGGGAAGCCTCCTTCCCAACCCCGGCCTCCTCGCAGGTGAGACATGGGGGGGGGCGTGGGGGGGGCACACGCGTGGAGGGGGACGGGGAGCGGGGGACCCACCGGGATCGGCTCGGGGAGGGGGCACGCGCTCACGGGCACGGGGCTGGGCAGGGGGCGTGGGGGGGCTCAACCGACCCGGGAGCCGTGGGGCAAGAGGTGCTGGCTGCACCCCCTTGCCCCCCCCAGATGTAACCCTCCCCCCCGTCCCCCCCACCCCCTTCTCTTTTCTCTCCCCGCAGACCAAGGCCCCCCCCTGCAGACGGACCCCATCGCGCCCAGCCCCAGCACGGCCACCCCCGTCCCCCCCACGCAGTGAGCCCCGACGGGGCCCCGGATGCCACAGCCCCCCCCGAACCTGCCGCCGCCGCCCCCGGCCCGGGGAGACCGGCCCCCCCCCCGAGGCACCCCAAAGGAAGCCCTGACCCCCCCCCCCCCCCCCCCAACCTCCCGCTTTGGTATTTTTTTATGATTGTCCCGGATTTTATTTAAGTGTTGGTCTCCCTGGGCGGGCCGGGGACCCTGCGCCCCCCCCGGCTATTTATGTGACAGCTCCAATCCCACCCGGCACATGGGCATTGCCCCCCCCCCCCACCCCCCAGCTCATTCTCAGTCGTCGTGTCGTCGTCCCCCCCCCCCCCTCTTTGTTTTGTTTTTTTAAAAAAAAAAACATCAAAAATAAAATTCCAAGTCCCCGGGGCGGGAAGAAACGGCCTCGTAGTCCAGGGTTTGTCTGGGGGGGGGGCGAGGGGGGGGCAGGACAGGTTCACAGACGCGGCGTCACCTTTCCAGCACTTGGTTTATTTGATGCCGTGGAGCAATAATTTAGCCGGTGGGGCTGGGGGGGGGGGGGCGCTGGGAGCAGCGGGGGGGCAGGTCTCGGGGGTGGGGGGGGCAGGACAATGAGGGAAAAGGCACAAAACCGGGAGTGATGGCGGGGGGGGGACACACACAACACGAGGGGCCTTCAGCCGCTCAGCACCATCCGGACCAGCTCTGTGGAGAGAAGGGGGAGAAGGGAGTGAGGGGGGGCGGGTCTGCAGGGCCCCCCCAGCCCTTGTCCCGGAGAAAGGCAGGAAAACCAAAGTCAAACGGCTGAAGAGCGCAGGGAGGACCCGGCGTCGCTGCGGCCCCGGCCCTGGCTGCGGGGGGGGGGGCTCCGCTGCCCCCCCCCCCCCCCCCGCACCAGCACCCCCGTCCCGGCCCCAGCACGCGGGGGGGGGGGGGTGGGGGGGCTCCATGCAGAGGGGCATGCGGGGGGGGGGAGGAGGAGGGGGGGCTGCACCAAGGGCGAGAGCGCAAATCAGGCGGCCTTTTTTTTTTTTTCTTTTTTTTTTTAAAAAAAAAAAAAGACACCACAGGGAAAAAATAGGAAGGAAAAAAAAATAATTTGTAAGTAACTGAGGGGAGCGGGGGGAGGCGCGTACCCCTGCGGCGTCACCCTGACAAGATGTGTCGCACAAAGGCTGGGAGGAAGGAAGGAGACATGATGGTCAGGGAGGGAGCGGGGCCATCGCTGAGCCCCCCGGGACCCCCCCCGCACCCCTGGGACCCCCCGGGACACCCCCAGCCCCCGCCCCCCCCGGGACCCCCGTCCCTCACCTTCGTAGTTGATGCAGCCGTTGCTGTCCTCGTGCCCGGCCACCAGCTGCTCCACCTCCTCCTCCGTCATCTTCTCACCTGGGGGGGCACGGGGACGACAGGCTGTGTCACCCCGGGGCGGTGGCCGGGGACACCGGGGTGATGGGGGGGAACACCAGGGGACCCTGGGGGGTGGCGGGGGACAGCGGGGTGATGGGGGGAACCCCAGGGGCCCACAGAGTGATGGGGGGACATCAGGGCACCGTGGAGTAGGGAGTGGGGGACACCAGGGGACCCCGGGGTGGTGGTGGGGACACCAGGGGACTCTGAGGTGATGGGGGGACACACTGGGGGTCCGCAGGGCTTGCGGGGGGGTGCCCATCTGGGCCTTGTGGGGATCCCAGGGCTTGGGGGGTCCGAGGGGGTGGCCGAGGGGTCCCTGGGGGCGCGGGGGTGACGCTCACCCAGGGTGACGAGGACGTGGCGGATCTCGGCGCCCATGACGGTGCCGTTGCCCTCCTTGTCGAAGACCCGCAGCCCCTCCACGTAGTCCTCGAAGCAGCCCTGGTCCTTGTTCTTGGCGATCGTCTGCATCATGGGCAGGAACTGCTCGAAGTTCAGCGTCTTCAGGTTCATCTCTGCGGGACAGAGGCCGTGGGTGGGGGCCGGGGGAGGGTTTGGGTTGGTTTTTTTTTTTGGGGGGGGGGGGCCCCTCCCCGCTCACCATCGCTCTGGGTTGCCCAGCACCTTCATGACCTCGGCGTTGGTGGGGTTCTGGCCCAGCGCCCGCATCACGTCCCCGCACTGGCTGTACAGGATCTTCCCGTCCCCGGTGCGGTCGAAGAGCTGAAACGCCTCCTTGAACTCTGCGGGACCCCCCCCCCGCCCGCGTCAGCGCCTGCGGGACCCCCCCACCGCACCGGGACACCACCCCCCCCCCCCCGGTTCACCGGGACCCCCCATCCCGAGGGACGCTGCAGCCACGCGCCCCGCACCGATGGGACCCGCACCCTGTGGGACCCGGTTACCTGCCCCCCCCCCCGCGCCCTCCCGCACCGGGACCCTGCGGGCTCCGCCCCCCCCCCCCCATCGGCCCCGATCGAGTTTCGTTCCCGGGCGGGATCCGGTTTCCCGGTGGAACCCGACGCCGGCGGGATGCAGGAGGCGCCCCCCCGCGCCGGGCGCGCCCGGGATGCTGCCCCCGCCCGAGGCGGCTCCTGCCCCCCCCGGGAGGGAACCGGGCGCCCGGGCCCCCCCCCGCAGGAATGCGCGGCCCTGCCCCGCGCTGTGCCCATATAAGGGCAAATGGCGCAAGAGGGGCCCGCAGCCCCCCCCCGCCCCGCGCCGCCCCCCCGGGCCCGGGCCCGGTTCCGCATCCCCCGGGCCCGGCCCCGCGGCCCCCCCCCGCCCCGCTGCCGCCAACGGCCCCGCCCGGGGGGACTTTGCCCCGGGAAAGGCCCCGCCCGCGGCCGCGCAGGAGCGCTGGGGGCGGCGGGACCGGGCCGGGGGGGCCGGGCGGGACCGGGGGGGCCGTGCCCGGTGCCGGGGGGAGGCGGGGGGGCCGTGCCCGGGGCCGGTCACTCACCCGCGGTTTGTTCCTCCGAGAAGTCGCACTGCGGGGAGAGCGCGGCCGTCAGCGGGCTCCGGTAACCGGGACCGGCACCGCCCGGCCGCGCCCTCGGGGCTGGAGACACCGGCCGCGCCCGGGACCCACCGATCCACCCCCCCGCCCCACCGAGCCTCCCCCCCCTCCGCCCCCCCGGCCCGGCCCCGCATCCCCCCGCGCATCCCCCGGTGCCGCTCCCGGTGCCGCTCCCGGTGCCCACCATGGCGGCGGCCGCTCCCGTTCCTGCTCCGCGCTCTGGGCCGGGGGGGGCGCGCGGGCGCTTTCTACCGACCGGCGTCACCGGGCGCCCATTGGCCGCCACCGGCCGCGTCACCGCGCGCGCTCATTAGGCGACTCATTATTCACGAGGGGGCGGGGAAGAGGCGGGGCCACGCCCCTTATCCGGGAGGAATTTTTTTGTCTATAGATGGGCACGGAGAGGGACACCCCCCCCCCCCAGGGGACACCCCCCGGGTGACATCGCCACGGGGACCCCCGTGACGTCATCACAGGACACGCCCCAGGGCCTGGGGACCCCCCAAGGGGGGGGGGGGGGGTGACAATGGGGACACCCGAGGGAACCCCCGACACCCCCATGGGGCCCCTCCCTCGGTGGGTCCCCCCCCTCCCCCAGGGACGCTTCAATTTTGGGGACACCCCCCCAGTCTGGGGGATGTCACCGGGGGGGACACACACCCCTCGGACCCCCCCGGAGCACACGAAGCCGCTGCCGTCTCCTCCCTCCTTTATTAGCGCGGGGGGGGCTGCGGTGCGCCCCCCCCCCGGGGTTTGGGGGGGGGGGGACACGGGGGCTGCGCCCCCAGGAAGGCAGCGCGGGGGGGGGCGGCGCGGTGGCAGCGCGGGGACGTCGTGGCGGTGGCAGCGGCTCTAACGAAAGCGTCTCCCGGGGTGGGGGGGCCGGGCCCCCCCCGGCGCCGGGAGGCTCCTCGGTGGGCGAAAGGCACGAGGTATGTAACAGTCGGGGGGGGCACGGGGGGGGGCACGGCATGGCCCCCCCCCTTCCCCCCGGAGCGTCTTTGGTCAGTGGCGATGCGGTGGGGGGGCGGTGGGGGGGGGCAGCAGGAGCAGATGGGGGGGCGCGGGGGGGCCCCCCCTCGCCTTTTCCACTGCCCCCCAGGCACGATGGGGAGTGGGGGGGCCCGGGGGGGCGCTTCAGCTCTAGGGGCTGCTCCGCTCGTCCCGCAGCTCGTACCTGTGGGGGGAGCGAGGTGAGGTGAGGCGGGGGGGGCGGGCGGGGGGGGGGGGGGCAGAGCCCCCCACCCCAGAGAGACACACGAGGAGCCCCCCCAAACCGCCCCCGGCCCAGCCCCACTCACCAGTGGGGGCCCCCCTCGGCCAGATCCACCTGCGCCAGGTCCAGATGGATCTGGGGGAGAGAAAAGGTTCAAAGGGGCCCCCCAGCCCCCCGCGGCCCCCCCGGCCCCCCCGGCCCCCCCCCACCTTCCCCAGCGCCTCCTTCTCCCGCGACATGAAGGACCCGGTGGATTTGACGTGAGCTTCCAGCTTGCGCCGCGAGGCCTCCTCCAGGGACACGTCCCACTCGAACCTGGGGAGACTGGGCTGTACTGGGCCGTACTGGGCCGTACTGGGCCGCCCCCCCCGTGTCCCCCCCCTCACACCTCTCGTTGAAGTCGGGGTTCAGGGTTTTTTTCTGCACGTTCGTTTTCCGCTTGGAGCTGCGGCTGCGGTCGGGCAGCAGCACCAGGGACACGTAGGGGTCCGGCAGCTCCTTCGACACCGGCTTCAGGTTCCTGGGGGGTCACACATGGCTCGGGGGGGGGACACACGGCTCGGGGGGGGGACACACGGCTCGGGGGGGGGGGGGGGGTCCCAGCCCTGAGCCCCCCCCCGGCCCCGCGGCCTCACCTGCAGCCGTGGACGATGGCCACCAGCTTCCGCTCGTCGCGGTGGTACCAGAGCGTGAGCTGCAGCCGGCCCAGGGGACCCTCCGCCGGCTCGGGGGGGCTGGGGGGGGGCAGAGGGTCAGGGGCCCCCCCCCGGGACCCCCAGCATGGAGGGGGGGGGGGGGGGGCTCATGCCTGGTCCCGCCCACCCCGGCTGGGGGTTCACAAGGGGAGCAGACACGGGGTGTGAAGGGGGGGGGTGTCTGGATGCTCCGGGGGGGGGTGTCTGCGCTCCCCCCCCCCTCAGCCCCCCCCCCTCAGCCCCCCCCCAGCCCTACCTGTCGGCCGGGGGCAGGCGCTGGCGCAGCCCCCCCGCCCCAAACTCCTCCTCCGCGGGCTGGGGGGCAGCGTCGCCCCCCCCCGCCGGGGCCGCGCCACCGGCCCCCTCCTCCACCTGCTGCGGCACCAGGACCTGGGGGGCGAGGGGGGACACGGGGTGAGGGGGGGCGGTGTTCAGTGCCCCCCCCCCCCGGCCCCCCCATCCCGCCACTCACCCCCAGCTGCGCCCGCAGCAGGATCTGGCTGCCGGGGCCCCCCCCGGCCAGGGGCAACCAGGAGTCCAGCGCCAGCCCGGGGCAGGCCAGGAGCCGGGGCAGGGGCAGGCTGAGGGCGCCCAGGGGCTGCCCCCCCTCGTCCTTCACCTGCGGGCAGAGGCTCGTCAGCACCCCCGGCCCCCCCCCGCCGCGGGGATGGACCCCCCCGACCCCCCCCCGCCGCGGGGCTCCGACCTGCAGCTCCAGCGACTCCACGTGCGGCCGCTTGATGAGGAAGGAGAAGCCTTCGTCCCACACGGGCTCGGCGGTGGGGGCGCAGGGCTGGGGGGCGGGAGGAGGGTGAGAGACCCCCCCTCGGCCCCCCAGGGCCCCCCCCAGCCCCCCCCCGTGTCTTACCTTGGTCCTGACGGAGACGTCGCGCACGGCCAGGCTGGCGAAGGGGGAGGGGGGCTTGGAGCCCTTCCGGAGCTGGGGGGGCAGCGGGGAGGAGGAGGATGAGGATGGGGATGGGGCCGGGGGGGTCCGGGGGGGCCCGGGGGGGTCCGGGGGGACTCACCGGCAGCTCGGCAGCTCGGTCCAGGAAGACGGAGAGGAGAGCGGCCGAGAGCTCCTCGCCCCGGGGGGGCTGCAGGAGGCTGTTGGTGTGCAGGACCTGGGGGGCAGGGGGGGGGGGCTGGGGGTCCCATCGAGGCCCACGGGGACAGGAGGGGACGTGGGGGGGGGGCGCCGAGGCTCGGGGTCCGCCGTGCCCCCCCCAGCCCCCCCGGGGGCCGTTACCTGCTCGAGGAGGTCGGTGCTGGGGGTGGGGGTCAGGGCCTCCATCCGCACGTGCAGCCGCCCCGACTTCACGTCCTCCAGCGGCAGCCACTGGCGGGACGGGGGGGGCGGGTGAGACCCCCCCGCGGGGCAGCCGCCCCCCCCGGGGCAGCCCCCCCCCGCCCCCCAGCCCCTCTCCTACCTCATCCACGACGCGGCCGCTCAGCACCCGCCGCAGCGGCACCTTGCACCTGGGGGGGGGGGATGTTTGGTGAGATGGGGAGGGAAGGGGCCACCCCACAGCCCCCCCCGTGCCCCCCCCGTGCCCCCCCCAGCACCCACCGGCCCAGGAAATCGTCCTTGTCCAGGTCCTTGTCGAAGAGCTCGAACTCCACGTCCTGCCCCGGGATGTTGTTGACGACGGCCTGGGCAGGGAGGGGCGTCACGGGGGGGCCCCGGGTCCCCTCCTGGGGTAGGGGGGTAACGGGACCCCCGGGGCGCAGGGGGGGGTCCGCCCCCCCCCGGTACCTCGTAGACCTCGTTCCAGCGGGGGTTGAGCTCCTCCTTGACGACGCGGCTGCGGAAGCTCCTCCCGGCCACCCGCACCCGGGCGTAGGGGTCCGAGCGCCCCCGCACCGCCCCCCCGAAGAGATTGTCCTTGGCCACCAGGCTCTGGGCCTCCAGCAGGTGGATCCGCAGCACGTGCTGGGACACGGGGACACGCTGGGTGCCCCCCTGCCCCCCCCGTCCCCTGACACCCCCCCTGCCCCCCACACCCCCCGTCCTGTTCCCCAGAAACCCCCTGAGCCCCATCGTGCCCCCCCCACCCCCGCTCCCCCCCTGCCCCCCCGCGACCCCCCCATCCCCATCCCACATCTCTCCCTCCCAGCCCCCCCCCCCGCCCCCCCAGTCCCTCCAGCCCCCCCATCGATGCCCCCCAGCCCCCCCCCCACCTCGGTGCCGAACTGGGGGTCGGGGTTGGCGCGGGGGGGCCGCTGGGTGCCACCGGTGCTGCCCGGGGGCTCCGGCTGCCCCGGGGGGGCGGGTGGGGGGCCGCCATTCTCGGGGGCATCGAAGAAGAGCACCTGTGGGGCTGGGGGTCAGCGGCTGGGGGGGGGTGTGGCAAGGGCAGGGCCCCCCCCGGGCCCCCCCCGAGCCCCCCCTCTCACCCGCAGGACCAGCTTCAGGTAGAGGCGGCTGCCGGGCCCCGAGCGCTGGAGCGGGAAGGGCTGCGCCAGCGTCAGCTCCGGGGCGTCGAGCAGGCGGGCGAGGGGCAGCGAGAGGGAGCCCAGGGAGCTCTGCCGGGGGTCGTCCTTCACCTGGGGGGGGCCGGGGGGGTCACGGGCATCCGGGGGCACCGGGGGGAGAAACGGGGGGGGGAGAAACGGGGGTGGGGGGAGGAACTCGGGGATAAGAAACTGGAGGGGGAGAAACTGTGGGGAAGAAACTTAAGGCGGGGGGGGGAGGAACTCGGGGGGAGGAAGGAGAAACTCGGGGGGGGAGGAGAAACTCGGGGGGGGGAAGGGGGACAGGGAGCGGGGGGGCCGGGGGGGTCTCGGGGGCCACGGGCCGGGCTCTCGCCTGGATGTCCACGTCCTGGTTCCTGGGGTCGTGCAGGAAGAAGCGGAAAGCGTCTTCCCAGACGGGAGCAGACGTGTTGTAAACGACCTGGGGGGGGAGCAGGGTCAGAGTGTGTGTCCCCCCCCCACGCCATGGCCGGGGGGGGGGCCCTGAACCCCCCCGCCCGCCTCTGCGGGGCCCCCCCAGCCCACCTTGCTCTCCCGCGTGACGTCCTGCACCGACACCTGCACCACGGGGTTGGGCTCCTTGCCCGGCTTCTTCATCTGCACAAAAACGAGGGGTCGGGGGGGGCCCCGCAAACCTCTGACCCCCCCCCAGGGCAGGGAACGGGCAGCCCTGAGCCCCCCCCCGACCCCAACTCACGGGCAGCTCCTCAGCCCGGTCCAGGTACACGACCAGGATGGCGGCCGACGGGGGGTCGGGTCTGGCCGCAATCGTCCGGTTCCTCTCCAGAACCTGGGGGACACGCGGGGGGGGTCAGACGCTGCCCCCCCCCGCCCTCAGGTGGGCTGAGCCCCGGCAAACTCGTCTCTGGGCTGAGCCCCGCTCACCTGGTCCAGTCTGGAGGTGTCGGCCATGAGCGAGAGCCACTCCAGGCGCAGGTGGAGCCGCCCCTGGCCCCCCCCCTGCAGCGGGAACCACTGCGGGCCGGGGGGGGCAGGGGGGTCAGCACGGCCCCCCCGGCCCCCCGCACCCCCCCGGCCCCCCCGGCACCCACCTCCTCCAGCACCCGAGCCTTCAGCACCTCCCCGAAATCCAGCTTCATCCTGGGGGGGAGGAGGCCGTGACCTGGGGGCCGGGGGGGGCAGCAGGTGTCCCCCCCCTGTCACCAGTGTGGGGGTGCGGCCCCCCCGCACCTGCCCAGGAGATCGTCCTGGTCGGGGTCCTTGTCGAACAGCTCCACCTCGATCTCCTGCCCCGGCACCTCGTGCACGATGAACTGGGGGGGGGACAGTGTCAGCGTGGGGGGGTCACAGGGGACACCCCCCCCCCTGCACGGCCACGCTGGGGACGTCACGGGGGGGTCCCCGTGTCCGGCTCCTGCCCCCACGGCCCAGCTGGGGATGTTTGGAGGGTCCCTGCGCCCCCCACAACCGCAGCTGGTCTGGGGGGGGCCACGAGGAGGAACCGGGGGGGTCCCTGTGTTTGGTGGTTTTTTTTTGGGGGGGGGTCCTGACCTCGTAGACCTCGTCCCAGGTGGGGTTGAGCTCGTTGTCGATGACGCGGCTGGTGACGACCTGGGTGCCGACGCGCAGGACGGCGTAGGGGTCCGACTTGCCCCCCACCAGCCCCCCCATGAACCGATCCTTGGACCGCAGGTCCCGGGCGCCCCGGAGATGCACCCGCACCACGCCCTGCGGAGCGGGGGGGGTCAGCCGGTGCAGGGGAGCCCCCCCCATCACCCCGGGGATCCCCCCCCAGCTCCGGGCACCCCTCACCCGGGGCAGGGGACAGCGGAGCTGCGCGGCCTCCGGCAGGTCGGGCACCAGCGGGACCAGGAGGCGGTTGGGCAGGACGAGGTAGGAGGAGATGGCGTCCATGATCATCGTGTCCGACATGGAGCTGCGGGGGGGGCACGGTCACGGCGCGGGGGGGCACGCGGGGGGGCCCGCAGCCGCGCCGGGGCTCACCTCAGCCCCGGGATGTCCAGCAGGTTGGTCATCCCCGTCCAGTTGATGTCCAAGGTCTGGGGAGGGGGGCGAAATGGGGTCAGACTGGGGGGGCTGGACCCCCGCCACGCGCTGTCGGGGGGGGGCCGGGGCTGCCGGTCCCTTTGGGGGCGCGGGGGGGGGACACAGACTCACCGGGCGCCGGATGAAGAACATGGTGAGAGCCCCCACGATGGGCACGTCCCCGAGGAGGGGCTCCAGGATGATCCGCAGCATCCCGTGGAGCTGGGGGGGGGCAGCGCTGTGACCCCCCCGCCCAGCCGCAGCCCCCCACCCCAGGAGCTCCCCATTGCCCCTCCCAGAGTGGGCGGAGACCCCCCCCTCACCTGCATGCCTTTCACCCCCGCCTTGCAGAAGAACTTCTTCACCTCCACGTCGATCTGGACGTCACCCACGTAGCTGCGGAGACGGGACGCAGGGATGGGGGGGGGACACTGGCACCCCCCGCCCCCCCCCCCCCCCGAGGCGAGGGGGAGCTCCAGCAGCTGCTGTGCCGCGGGGGGGGGGCCCAGGGGACCGAGACCCGGCGCTTTCAGCACACGGGTGGCTCCGGGCGCTCACCTGATGTTGAGGTCCAGCAGAATTTGCTTCTGGTGGGCGCCGGGGTGAGCCCTGACCCCCAGGACCCGGAGAGGCTGCGGGGGGGGGGGGGGCAGCGGTGAGGGGGGGTGACGGGGGGGCAGTGGGGTCACCCCGCCCCCCGGGGGGTCCCACCTTCTCGCCCATGTCCACCCTGGTGAAGGTGAAGGTCTGCAGGTGCGTGTTGGAGGCCCGGATGGACGGAGCCACGTTCTCCACCAGCAGCTTCTCCATGTAGCGCCCGAAGAAGGGCCAGGCCTGGGCCAGGACCTGCCGGCAGCCGGACGGGTGGACGGACGGACGGACACGGGGGGACGGACGGATGGACGAGGGGGGCAGATGGACAGATACAGGGGAGGGACGGGTATGGAGGGACAGACGGAGGGACGCAGGCAGGGACGGGCGGATGGATGGAAAAGGGGGACGGACGTGGGGGGACAGAGGGACACGGGGAGGGACGGGCGGGGGGACAGACGGCCACGGGGGGACAGACGGACACGGGGGGACGGATGGGGGGACAGAGGGACACGGGGGACAGAGGGACACTGGGGGACAGACGGGGGGACAGACGGCCACGGGGGGACGGACGGGGGGACAGAGGGACGCAGGGAGGGACGGACACGGGGGGGGGACGGACGGACGGTGGCCGCCTCACCTTGTTCAGCCATTCCGCCCTCTCCACGTCGGGGAAGCTGACCTGCGGGGGGACGGGCGGGGGGTCACGGGGGGGCGATGGGGGGGTCCCGGGGGGGGCCCCATCCAGCCCCGTGCCTCAATTTCCCCCAAACGGGCCGGTGGGGGGGCCGCCCCGGGGTGTCACCCCCCCCGCAGCTGCCACCATCATCCCGCCGCGCCGTGGCCGTTCCCGGGGGTCCCGGTGGGGGGGTCCCGGCCCCCCCCTGCACGGCAGGAAGGTGCTCACGGCCCCCCCGCGCCCGCCCCAGCCCGCGGCCCGGCAGGAAACGGCCCCCCCGGGCCCGGTGAGTCACGGCCGGGCCCGGCGCTGCCGGAAGGGCCCCGGGCGGTACCCGGGGGGGGGGGGTGTCACCCCGTTGCGGGGGGGCCCGAGGGTGCGACGCAGCGTCCGGGCGGGCGCGGGGGGAGCTCGGGGGGAGCCCGAACGGGGACGGCGGCGCGGGGAGGGGGGGGGTGTCCCAGGCGGGGCCGCAGTGCGGTGTCCCCGGTGCGGAACCGGACGCTGCAGCTGGAGGGGGCGGGGGGGGGGGTGAAGATCCCGAGGCGGTGCCGGGGATACCGGGAGATAACGGGAGATACCGGGGGATAACGGGGGATACCGGGGGATAACGGGGGATACCGGGAAATAACGGGAGATACCGGGGGATAACGGGGGATAACGGGAGATACCGGGGGATACCGGGGGATACCGGGGGATACCGGGAAATAACGGGAGATACCGGGGGATAACGGGAGATACCGGGAAATAACGGGAGATACCGGGGGATAACGGGGGATACCGGGAGATACCGGGGGATACCGGGAAATAACGGGAGATACCGGGGGATAACGGGGGATACCGGGAAATAACGGGGGATACCGGGGGATAACGGGGGATACCGGGGAGGCAGCTCCCGCTTACCCAGGCCGGCAGCTCCCCGCGGGCCGCGCCCAGCCCGGCGGCGCGGACCGCGGCCTCCTCGTCGCGCTGCAGCTGAGCGGCCAACCGGAGCGAGCGCTCCCGGGCGCTCCGCCGCCGCCGCCACCCGGCGTACAGCGCCAGCGCCAGCACCAGCGCGGCGGCGCCCAGCCCCAGCAGCCCCGCGGCGTACGCGGGCAGCGCCCACAGCGCCCGCCGGCCCAGCGCGCCCAGCGCCGCCAGCGCCGGGCCCCGCTCCGCGCCCCGCTCCGCGCCCCGCCGCTCCATCCCGCCGCCGCCGCCGCGCCCCGCCGGGAAGCCCCGCCCCGCTCGCATGTGGGCGTGGCCGAAGCGAGGGGCGTGGCCGCGGAACGACGCGCGCTCCCGGTGCCTCCGTTTGTGTGTGTGTGTCCGTCCCCCCCCCCAGCCCCGTTCCGTTCTCCGGGGCCACCGGCTGCCCCCCCCCCCCAACCCCATCCCGGGAGCCGGTGCGATGGGGGGGGGGCACGGGATTGCGATCGCCGTTGAGCTTTTGGTTGTTTTAATAGTTGAAAACGTTACAGGGCACGGGGGGGGTCCCCGGTGCCGCCCCCCCTGCCCCCACACACCGGGACACAGACCCGGCGCGGGGCGGGGGGGGCACCGGGCCGTGTCCGCACGGGGGGAGCGGCCCCAACCCCCGCGCGCCAGGTTTCACCGACACCCCCCGCGCGGCGGGTGCGGCCGGAGGCGCGAAGCCCCGGGAACGGGGCAGGGGGGTCCCCCCACACCCCCCCCCTCCAGGCAGGAGCTGCCACCGCTGTCCCCAGGCAGGGGGAGGGGTCTGCCCTTCCTCCTCCTCGTCCTCCCGCGGCCCCCGGGGGCTCAGTTCCGCGGGGGGGTCAGTGGGGCATGGCCGTTATCCTCATGCTCTGGGAGGCGATGGGGTACGTCACCATGGGGGTGGTGGCGTGGCTCATGGTGATCCCGCCCAGCGGCTGCGCCATGGAAACGGCCACCGGCGCCACCGAGACGGCCACCGGCGCCATCGAGACGGGGGGAGCCATGCCCTGGGCGATGGTCTGGGCCAAGGCGGCCGAGAGCGGGGTGATTTCGGGGTTCATGGGGGGAGCGGCGTTGGCGGGGGGAGCCGCCTGCGCTCCGGCGGGAGCCACCAAATCCTGTTGGGAAACGGGCCGGGGCTGCAGGGCCTGGCTGCTGAGCGTGGTGTGCGTCTGCGCGATGCTGTGGTTGTAGTTGGTGACGGTGCCCACGGTGGGGGCCAGAGTCTGCTCGGTGGCGGTGGCGGTGGAGCTCAGCGTCATCACCTTGGCCTGGTTGCGGAACTGCGCGTTCTGCTCCAGCAGCACCTCGTTGGTGGCCAAGAGGTTGTTCACCTGCTTCTTGAGATCCTCCACGCGCTTGCGCAGCAGGATGTTCTCCTCCTCCAGCAGCCGGTACTCGACCGTCCGCGGGCTGGCGAAGCTGTACTCGTAGGTCTCGAAGTGGAGCCCGTCCACCCGCCGCCGCTTCAGCACGGGGTCGTGGTCGTCGTAGCGGTCGGGGTCGTAGATGGCGTCGTAGGGGTCGTAGCGGCGCACGGCGGGGACGATGCCCTGCTCGCGGGCCGCCATGCCCCGCGCCTCGTACTCGTAGTCCCGCTGCAGGTGCTGGAACTTGCACTTGGCGCCGCGCTGGCAGTCGCCCTTCAAGAAGTCCCTGCAGATGGGCACCTCCTCCTTGCTGTTGGGCAAGTCGGCGGGCGAGAGGCCCAGCCCGGCGGCCACCTTCTGCCGCAAGCGCGGGGGCAGCTCCCCCGTCTTCTTGTAGCAGTCCTCGTCCTCCTTGGTGCCGTGGATGAAGCGGCAGTTGAGGCGGACGCACTCCTTGTTCTGGAAGTCGTGGCAAAAGATGAACTCGTTCTTGCGGACGCCCAGGTTGGTGACCTCGCTGATGTCGGGGTGCCGGAACCGGCAGCGCTTCCCCCGCTTGCAGACGTTGCGCAGGAAATCGCGGCAGATGTCGTCGGCGTTGGCGCCCACCTCATCGCCGCTGCTGCCGTTGTTGTAGCTGTCGCGGTCGGGCATCTTGGCCGCCGCCGAGGGGCTCCGGGCGCTGCGGGAGGGAGGGAGGGGGGTGAGGGGGTGGAACCGGGAGCGGCCTCCCGGTACCGGGGGGGGTGGAAACAACTACCCCAGGGCACCGGCACCTCCAGGGAGCCGGCCCAGGCGGCCCCGTGCAGCCCCGGTGTTCCTGTCCGGTGCCGGCGTGACCGCGGCGCCACCGAGACCCGGGCTGGGGGGGACCGGGCAGCCCCTCACGGCCCCTCCCCCGGGCCGCCGGTACCGGCGGCGTCACCGGGGGCGGCCCGCGCCGGCCGGAGGGACCCGGGCGCGGCCGGGTGCCGGCCTGAGGGACCCCCGCCCCGTGACAGCTCCGCCGGGCCGAGCACCGCCGGGCCGCACCGGGAGGGCGGAGCGGGCGCGGCCCCCCCGCCGGGTCTCCATAGCAACCGCCCCGCAGGCCCGGGGCAGGCCCGGCGGTCGGGCCTGGCGGCGGCCGGGCCCCTGGCGGGGCGGGGGCGGACGCCGCGGAGGCCCCGGGCCGGCGGAGCGGGGCCCCTCCCGGTCGCGGCGCGGCCCGTCCCGTCCCCGGCGCGGCCCGGGCCCGCACTCACCCGCTCGCGGCCTCCTCGCGGGTCCTCCAGCGCCAACAATGAGCGGCCCCTTCCGGCCGCCGCTCTGCGCCGGGCAGGAAGTGCTCTATGGTGCTTCCGGGGCGACCCGGAAGTAGCACGTTGTCTCCCGGCGTGCAACGCTCCGCCCTCTTCCGCCACCGTGACGTCATACGAATGCGCCGCTCTCTCCACGCACCCCGCCGGCTCCTTCCGTCGCAGCGGGACCCCCGACGGGCGCTGCCCTCCCCTCCCCGGTACCGGCGTCGCGCCCCAGCCGCGCCCCGTGACCCCGGTCCCGGAGGATCCGCTGCCCCGCCCCGGTCCCCGCCGCTCCCGGAGGCACCACACCGTGTCCCAATACCACCAGCTTTATTCGCGGCACAACGGCCGCCACCGAGCGTACAACCGGCCCGGCGCAGCGGGTCCCTCCCGCGGCACCGGGCCCCTTCCCCGGGGCACCGGGACGTCTCCCCGGTAGCGGCGGCCCTGTGCCCCGGCCCCGCTCAGCTCCGCGGTGGGGCCTACTTGGACCTCTGCCTCATCTTCCTCCTCTTGCGCTTCAGCCTGGGGGAGAGAGCGGCGCTCAGGCCCCGGGACCGACCCCGCGCGGGGGGACGAGGCGGCGGCCGGGCACCCCCCGGGCTCCCCGCTGGGGCGGGACCGGGGAGCGGCGGCCCCGGGGGAGCCCCACGTACCTGCGCATGCGCTTCTTACGCCACTGGAGGGGAGAGGAGAGAGGAGGACGCGCCGTTAGTGCCGGTACCGGGCGTGCTGCGGCCGCGGCCCCCGCCCGACCCGGCGGGGACGCAGACCCCGGTCCCGGTCCCCGCAGCACCCAGGTGCCCCCTCCCGGGATGGGAACCCCCCAACAGCCCCCCCCGCCCCGTCCCCACGTACCCAGAGACCCCGGTTCCGCCTCCCCCCGGCCCCCAACACCCCCGAGCACCCCCCACAGGCGTCCCCCGCGCACCGACCGCGTCCTCTGGCGCCCCCCTCCGCGTCCCGCTGCAACGGAGCCCCCCGGACCCCCCCCGCGGCTCCACAGGCCACAGCGCGACCCCCCCAAGCCGTTCCTGGGGACCCCCCGGGGGGGGGATGAGCCGCCATCGGGCCCCTCCCGCCGCTCACCTTGGCCCTCATGGCGGAGCGGAGGCGCCGCGCTCAGTCCCGGCGGGCGGGCGGCGGATGGAGGCGGATGGCGGCGGCGGGAGCCCACAAGATGGCGGCAGCTGCGGCCGAGAGAGGCCGCGGCGCCCGCCGGGGCCTATTTATAGGCAAGCGCACGTGGCTCCGCCCCTTTGAGGCGCGAGGCACGACGGGAGCTGTAGTCATCGCCCCGAAGCATGACGGGAGATGTAGTCCCCGCCCCGAGGCACGACGGGAGCTGTAGTCCGCCCGCCGGCCGCCATTTTGCGCAGCCCCGCGGGAAGAGGCCGCGCCCCGCGGGCTCGGGGAGCACCGGGGACGGGGGCGGGTGGACGGGGGGGACCCCGCGGCCCCCCGCGCCCCCCCAGAGCAGAGCCGCTCCCCGGCCCGGGAGCTCGGCGCTAGCCAAGTTTATTCAGACAAAAAAAAAAAAAAAAAAGTCAAAAGTCTGTTATAGTTCTCAGGAGTTTCTGCGTGTCACAATTTTTTTTTAGCAACCGGATTTTTGTTGCTTGTATCGAGACGTAACTGTACTTTTTTTTTTTTTCTTTAAAAATAGAAAATTAAATAAACCTCCATCTAGTCTCAGTGGTTTATAAATCTGGACTGTGGACTAGGAGCAAGGCCAGCTCTGCCCTGCTTGACAGAGGGCAGAATATTGCTTAAAAACGCTCAAACGTTCCTCCTGGGGGAGGATTTTTTTTCCCCCTCAAGGTGACGGTTCAGACCCGGCGGCTCCAGCCAGCGCTGGGCGAGGGCCCCACGTCCATCCCCGGCCCCTCAGCCCCACCGGGGCTGGAAGAGTTTTGAGAACAGGAACAGAGAGAGAGAGAGAGATGGAAAAATTCAGGAAAAAAAAAAAATAGCGCATCATTTATTCTCTTTTATTGACTTTGGTAATATTTGCACGTGTGGAGTTTGGGGTGGAAAACCCAGATCTTGCCGAGGAAGCGCTGGTGCCTGCGGAGATGCCCGGGAGCGGTTTTAGAGGCCGGAGTTTTTCCCAAATTCAGCTACAACAGGGGAGTCACCATGGAGCCCATCAGCGGGTATCGGCAAAGAAAAAAACCTCACATTCAACTACGTGTAATTCAATCGGCTTTTTTCTTTTCTTTTTTATTTATTTCTGTTTTTTAAAAAAGATTTACTATAAAAGAGCAATACCCCTGGCCGGTCCGACGGCTCCTGCAGCATTTCCCATCGCCGGAGGAGCGCGGGTGGGCGGGAGACGCCCGGGAAGGAGCAGAACACGCTCACGGGCCACGGAAACCAGCCCCGGGGAAGGATAAAACTCCCCGGGACGGCGGGGAAGGGAACCCCAGCACCGGGCAGCCCCTCCGCAGAGCTGCCGCCGGGGAACGGCGTCGGCTTCCCAGCAAGTTGGACAATTGATTTAAAAACGAGCTCGCCACGGCGGCGTATTAAAAAATAGAGCGTTTATAGGTAAATCAAGGCAGAGACGGAACGGAGTAGACTGAGGAGCCTACAGTTTCACAGGGGACGTAAAATTTGATAATTTTCCCAATTATAAATGTACAATCTAGAGGTTAAAAGAGTGAGAAACCCTCTGCCCCGAGGCCGATCGCCTTCCGCCGTCCCCGCGGACCAGATCGCTAAACACGGGGCACTTTCTGGGGTGTAATCAGCTGTTGGTTTGGTTGATTTTTTTTTTTTCCTCCAAAAAAATCTGTAAAGGGAAAAATTTAAAAAAAAAAAAAAAAAAAAAGGGGGAGGAGGAAGAAGAAAGCAGCAGCTCTCTACACTCCCTCTCTCGCTGGGATCGGCTTAGTTGTTCACCTCTTCAAGTACGGGGAGCGTAAAGGGTTAGAAAGAGTGGATATAGATTAGATTTAACTCCTGATTTTATTTTTCTGCTTTCTTTTTTAAGTAGTCTGAAGTGGCTGAGAGAATCCTCCCTCATTGGCAAAGTCAAGAGGAGCTGGTTGTAGTCAGTGGGAAGTCCAGACTGTTTGTGGTTTGGTCGTAAGAGACAAACAGTGCCAGATTCTTTTGCTTCTGTTTTGTTTGTTTTTTTTTTTTTTTTTGGGGGGTGGGAAAAGGGGCAAAGTGTGTGTGAATCGGGCGCTACATGGAGGGAGCGGGAGCTGCTCAGTCGCCAGCCTCGTTCTCTTCCGCCGTCTCTCCCGTGGTGGCATTCTCTGCGTTCTTGGAGGCCTGCGGACACAAACCCACGGGCGCCGTCAGCGCGGGGCTCACCCGGGACGACGCAGCCCCCCCCGGAGGCCCCTTCCCCCGCGGCTGCCACCCCCTGAGCCAGGGAAACACCGAGGGGGGGGGCGGCGAGAGCCCAACACGCGGCCCGGCGGGACCCGGGTGACGGTTGGGCGCAAGATTGCAGGAGATAACGGGCCACCGGTCCCCACGAGATGTGGCCAAATTACCTTCTTTTTCTTCTTTTTCTGGGTCTTCCGGCTGGCAGAACTTTGTAGAAGGGCCTGGATGCAGGAAGGAAACGTAAGCAGCTAGAAAGCCGACGCTTTGGGTTTGGTTTTGACAGGAGAGAAGGGAAAGGCCTTTGCAGCGGCGCGGAGCCGCCCCGACCGGCCGCGAGTCCCCACGGCAGCAGCGGGAAGGCCGCGGGGTCCCGCCCTGCCCAGCTCGGAGGCTCCGCAGCCACTCCCGGGCCACAACGAGCCCCTAGAGCTGGTGCTGGGCGCAGATCGGGGCCCAGCCTGGTCCTAAGCAAACCCCGTCCTTGCTAAGCTCACGCCTCAGCCCCTCCCCAGCGGAGGCTTCTGGGTGTTATTCCCCCTGAGGGGCGCAAACCCGCGCGATGGGCCGCGTCTGTCTGTTGTTGCTCTTTCGAAACCAACCTTCAGTTCTCCATCTTGCACCTCAAACTCCGACTTGTAGAGCTCCGGCTCGAAGGGGCCGCTGGTTATCCTCATCGGACCGTTGGGCATTAACAGCACCGTGAATTTGAACTGTGCAACGAACTCTCCTGCAAGACGGAAACGGGCGTTAGAGCCCGGCCACAGTACCCGACCCACCGGCTCTCTGGGCTGGGATTTCCCCACGGACGCCGTTTCCATTCCGGGGCTGTCACCACACCGGCACTCGCGGGAATTCTCAAACCCACCCCAGCCAGGGCAGAACGAGCCCCTCGGCACCGGCCCCGCTCTGGCACCACGCCAGCGCCTCCACCATCCACCTCTCCTCCTGCCCAGGAAACCGCTCCACAAAAAAATAAAAATCCATCTCATCACTGGAACGATTCCAGAACAAAAGAAGCCAACGGGCAGCGAGCTTCCCGGAGGATAAATCCCGAGGCCCTCGAGGCGCATCTCTGGTATTTACACGGCGGCGACACTCGGCGCCGGTCTCGCCCGTCCGCAGGCGGCTCCACCCTCCCACCGCCAGCACTCACCTTCCTTTTCGTAGAGGACGTTGAAAGGCTGGAGCAGCTCGTGCTTGGCGCATTCCACCACCCCCATCCTGGCCTTCTTCTCATCCTCAAACGCCCTGCGGAGGAGACGGGGCCACGCCCCAGCTCAGGCCCTTTCCTCGAAGCCAGATTCCACCCCGCAGGGTTGGGAATCGCCCCCGGGGTCGGGCTGGAGGCGGCCCCCTCGCCCCGCCAGCGTGGTGCTGCGGTGACCAAAGCGGTGGGCAAACTGCCCCCTCCGGGGCGGAAAGGGCGAGCGGGTTTAGGGATGGAAAGGGTCTGTCGAGTGAACGTTGTTTCCTCAGTCTGGGAACGTGTAACTTAGAGAAGCTGACTGGAACGGCCTCGCCTCCGCACGCTGCGCCCTGGCTTCCGCCCCTCCCCGTTTTATTTTCGGCCACAATTCCTGGCTCCCCACCTGCCACACGAGGCACAGGAGATTCTCAAATCCTCAGGCCCTGCCTGGGATTCCTGCTTAAGCCTCTGACATCCTTCCTACACCCACTCCCAGCTCAAACACAGCCAACCCCAACGCCAAGCGGCCGAGGCTGCCGCCGGTTTTGCTCCCACAGAGCCCCCGGCTCCGAACGCGCCGGGAAGCCACGAGAAAGAGCAAATACCTGAGAGTAAATGGCATCGTGTCAAAGCGCCTCTCCACCTCACTGAAAAAGGCACGGGAGGTTTTCATCTTCAAGCCGTACTGTTTGGAGGGGTCCCTTTTGTAAATGGTGGTTCTCTGCCCAGCATCCTTCGCCTGCGAACGCAAACGGCGCTGAGGGCCCCGGGGAGCGGCGCGGCCCCCCCGCAGCCCCAGCGACCTCCGACGCGGCGGAGGCACCCCTCGACCCCGGGGATGGAAAAGTCCCCACCCAAACAGATACAGCGGTACCCCGGTAACAAGTATTCCCCTGAACCCCCGAGGACGTGGCCGGCTGGAGCACACGGGGGCTCTGAGTGCCGCGCCCGGGCAGCACCGCACTCACCTTTCCCTCTCCGCTGCTGACGAGGACGTCGACAGCGTAAACTTCGTGGACCTCAAATTCTGCTTTTTCATGGTCCTTCCTGGATGAAAAAAAATAAAAAGAAAGTTTGGTGAGTCAAAGGACAGTAAATAGAGACGACAAAACGTCCTACGCAGCCACAGGGCCTCAAACAGGCCCACACTGGGCTTCGCCAGGTCTGCGAGCACGAAGCCACAGCGAGCGGGTCCCTGCGCGGAGGAGCGGGAGCTCATCGGTCACGGGCCGGCCCAGAGAAGCAGCGAGGGGCCAGAGCTCCGTCCCCCCGGAGGGCTGGGAGGCCCCGCGGACGTTCAGCAGCTCCCTGAACTTGTGGCCACGTCCTAGGCAGGCCAAGAGCCCCACCGCGCCCGAGGACTTGGTCCGAGCGCTGGGTTTAAAGCCTCAGAGTGTTAAATATTCAGCGTGAGACCCGACTCTGAGGGATCCCCAGGGCAAAGGAGCTGCTGGAACAGAACGGAGTGACAGATCCAGCTCGTTAGGTCCAAAACCACCCCGAGATGCCACCGAGAGCGATGACCACCCCGCGGGCTGCGGGCAGGGTCTGCGAGACACCCGCCAGGCCCGGGCACGGCTCCGGGCGACGAGCACCCACCGCTCCAACCAGCGACAGGCGGGTGTTCTGCTGGCAGCCCCCAGCTGCCCCCCCGAGAAACCGCACAGAAACCAACACCCGGAGGTGCCAGCGAGGAGCCTCGGGACAGCGCCCAAGCACAGAGCCACGCTCAGGGCGCGACAGGCCACGGATCTGCTGCGCCGGGTCAGAAACGTCGAGAAAGAGGCGACCCGGGGAGCAGCCCCGCGCCCCAGTGCGAACACACCCGATGCCCCGGTCCTGGACCCGACCCCAGCCCTCCCCGGCGCTGCTGGAAGCGGCAGCCCCAGGGGCGATGCTCACTTTTGCTGGTCTGTAGGGTTCTGGATGATTGTTTTCTCTCCATCGATCACGTGCTGTTTCAGCTGGTGCGACAGCATCCCTGCCGCCAGAGGAGAATCCGTTAACGCCTCCGAGCCGCCAACCAGCCGCTCCCGTTATTAACGCTCCGGGGTGTCAGCACGAGCAGGGGGCTCCCCCAGAGCCCCCCCCAGCTCCCCCAACGCTTCCTGGCCAGCGAGGAGCAGCCGCAGGCCCCGGCAGGCGCTGCCCCTCCTCGATGAGGCCGGAGATGAACCCGCAGCCACCCTCGGGTGTTTTTAAAGATGCTGAACGTCAAATTAACGGCAACTCTCGGTCCTTTCCCCCGTTCCTCGGCTGTACAGCGCTCACAGGGCGGGTGGGGGGGGGTTGCTTGGCTTTCCCCCTCTGTCCTACGCTTCACCTTCCAGCCCAAGCCCAGGAAGAAGCACTCGCAGCCACCCCGTCTCCCCGTCCCGCGGGGACCGTCGCCCGTCTCGCCGGGAAGGGGAAGCACAACCCCAGCTGCCAACAGCTCCGTTTGTTTTCATCAGCCGGGGCCTTATGCTGCTGCCAGTGCCTCGATAATTACGGCACTTGACTGTTTCCAAAACAGTGGCTGCTTAAACTCCCTTGACAGTGCGAGCGGCCGCCTCCTCACTGCAGCTGATGCCATGGTTTTGTTGGTTTTTTTTTTTCACAGAAAAAGGAGCAAAAAGCATTGAGGAGACCCACAAAGCCATCCCACACAAGGAACAGGGAACCGATGTTCCAAGGCTGGGCTAAGGCGAGCAAAGAGAACGAGCCAGCTCGACGGTATTTCAGGAAATTTAACTAATAATGGACCAATGTAATTGTGGCTGAAAGAACGACTTGAGTGATGCCAGCGGCTGGGAGAACGGCGTCGGCACGTGCCCAGCGCCAGGCCGAGCGCTCCGGCCACCATCCAGACAAGAAGCCAGTGGCCTCGCCTCGAGCAGGAGCCGCCCCGGCGCCTTCCCGCTCCCCCGCCACCGCGGAGGGAACGCGAATCGGTTTAGAGCTGGAAGGAAATGAAATACCCCGGGCTCCTTCGCAGGGGCTCTCACACTACAAACTGCTGTTGTGCGCTTGCCAAAGGGGTTTAACTACCAGTGGCCAAGTGGGAAAACAAAGGGCCACGGCGTTTGCCCGGGGTTGGCAGCAAGGCTGCGAGCCAGGACTCTACCTACCAGCCACAGAACCCCACGTCTATTGTTCCTACGTTAAAGCATCTTTAAAAATTGGAGACAAAAAAAAAAAAAAAAAAAGAGGGAGGAAGAATAATCTGGAGAGTTCTGAAGGGATTTTTTTTAGCAAAGGCTGCTGCGTTTAAAGCCTGGTAGCCAGGAAACGTTCCCCAGAATTTGCCCAGGGAGCTCAGGCCCCAGCGCGCGGCCCGGCCTCACCTTCGATCGGCGTGCAGTGAAACGAGTGGGCTATTTTGTTCCAGGCGTCTGTCACTTGTGTGTTCTGGATGAAGGACACACGAAAACACGTTAAGATACAAAATTCAAGCCACAAGCAGGACAGGGGTTGTTTTGTTTTGTTTTGCTTTTTAACTTGACAGTGTTTTGCAACCCACGGGTGCTCCGACACCTTCAGAAAAAGGAGAAACAGCACCAGGCTGCCGTTTTTAATCCGGTCTCAACAAAACCGAGGCGTAACGGGGGGTCAGCTCAGCCGCCCCAGCTGCCTGCAGGCAGGTGCTGCCAGACTCCCCCCGTCGCTGGGCGGCTCCTCCTGCCAAGGCCCCCCCGCCGTGTCCCCAGGCCCGAGGTGTCACTCACCTGGTTTCCCGGCTTCACCAAGCGCAGAGCGGCTTCGGCACAGAGATGAGCCGCCTTGATGACATCGGCTTTACGGCCCGACACGGGGTTTTCCTGGAAGAGGAGAAAAATAAGGGCTTAAGGCACGCTCCTTCTTATTAGCAAGGCCCGTTCTGAGCGCGTGGAGATGGAGGTTCTCCCCGAGCTGGGAGGTGGAGGCGCCCCCCCAGCCCCACCGCTGGTCCCTGCCCCGTGCAAAGAGCCGACGGGCAGCAGGCGCAACCCACCCGGACACCCCGGGGACACCCCGGTACAAGCACACCCCCGTCCAAGGCCAAAACCAGAGCGAGCCTCTCCTGCAGCCGAAACACAACTGGGGAGATTTCAGTACAGACTTTTTGTGGCTTCTCCCCGTCGAGTCGTTCACAGCCACTGGAGGAAAAATCCCCCGCCAGGCCCAGACCACCGCCCTCCTCCCAGGACTAAAGCTGGAAATTTGCTCCGAGCCTGTGTGACGTCGCACACCCCAGGAATTCCGTACGCGTGGCTCGGTCACCGCAACAGCCCCGAGCGGGGGGAGCGGGCAGCAGGGACCAGTTTTGGGGTGCAAAATACAAGTGGCCCCTTTGCAAAGGCTCAGCTCCCTCTGCCTTGGCCAGTAGAGGGGGCAGCAAAACCAGTCTGCCCAGTCCGCCCCACTCCAGCGCCGGCCGCGCACGGGGTTTGTCTCAAATTATGTGTAACCTTGCAAAGTTGTGCGTGTCGAAACGCTCAGCCCTTGTCCTCCCGAGGGGGATTTTTAGGCAAGGGATGTTTTCAGCCCGTGGCCGCTGCGACACCAGACCTGCGGGTGCCCCTGGCGCCAGGAGCGGCCGCGGGAGGAGCCACCGGCCCGTCACCAACCCACCTTTGAGGCGTCTATGACAAAACTGTGTGCTACATTCGCTATGAAGCCATCGACGTGGACTCCCAGGTCACTGCAACACAAAGAGAGTTAATTAGAGGTGGGACGTCCCGGCTCGGGGAACTCGTGTGGCTTCTACAAGTGTCAGAAGACTCCGGTGTCTTTCGAGCGCTTCACTTGACGAGTTTTTCGATTCTTTTAATTAGTCGCGTCGAGGAAGTAATTTAACGCAGCAAGAAGGATTAGAAGCAAAGCCCAGATGCCAACAGTAAACTCCCAGGTACAAGCAGACACTCACATTTTGACCAAGTCTCCGTCTTTGAGGATGTAATCTTGGTCACTCTTCAGGGGGGAGAAGTGGCAGACGCAGTTATTTACGGATATACTCGTCGGGAAGGCAATGCCTGCGGAGGGGAAGGAAACGTCCCGTGAGATCACGGCACCGCCGGGGCCCGTCCCTCAGGATTTCGGATTCTGAACCGCTGTCCAACGCCCCGTGCCACAAGCCACTGGCCAAAAGCCCAGGAGGAACGTGGCGCATGGCCTGTCCCCCCCCGGTGACTCTCCTCCTGCCCCGGTGGTGACGGAGCCCCCGGGGGTCACTCCAGTGTCACCCAACGGCCCCGGCAGCTGCAGGCCGGTGATTCCCCGATCCTGGGGCGACCAGGAACCCGCGGCTCCCCGGGGACCAGCAGGGCAGGCAGGAGGATTTGGGTTCAAATTGACTTTCTGGGACCAACAGCCAATTTCTTCCACTAATTAGCCCAGAGCAGAGCTCCTTGTGCTCCCGCCCGTTCGCTGCAGCCACCCAACGGGGCAACGCTGGAAATATCTGCGGAGCTGGCCTCACCTTTCTTCATTTCTTTTTCTTTCTTGAAAATCTTGCCGGTCTCTTCCATGATCATGGCGTCTCCCTTCTCGCAGAGGCAGAGAACCGACGCTCCGGAGTTCGCCGCTTCGACCACGGCGCGCAGGACCCCTGAACCCAAACGACACGGAGCTGCTGAGGCCCGGCAACGGTCAACGGCCTCAACCCCCGCGCGGCTTTTCCAAGAGAGAACAAGGCTCTGGACTGGGCTCCCCACCGACAGGACGGCACACAGGCAGAGATCCCACTTTAATTTTTTTTTTTGAGATCGTGACGTTGTTCTGGAGGGGGTTTCCACGGAGGGGACCGTGCGCGGCAGGTGAAGCACGGCAGCTCCGGCCGCCGGCGCACGCAGGCCGCGCTCTGTCAAACAAAGCACCAACAGCGCTCCGCCACATTCCTGCTGGAGAAGTCAGAGCTCCAGAAACTGGTTTGGGAAGGACTCGGGACGCGCAGCACATCAAAGGAGCCGGGGCTGCCGCCGCGGACGAGCGGCACCGGGCGCAGGAGCTGCGCGGCCCAGCCGCTCCCTCGCTCTGCACAAACGTGGTTTAAGGGAACACGCGTGGCTCCTCGCGGCCCGGCCTGGCACAGGAACCCCCCGGGCCTCGCCCCGCAGCGCCGAGAGGTTCTGCTGCCTGCGCCCGCGTTTGGGCGAATCCCAGCGCCCGCGAGCGCCGGCCGCGTTCTGGCTCTGCCGCAGGGCACGGCGCCGCGCGCTGGACAGGGAAAAGGGAAACGAGGGTAAAAGCGGCAACTTTGGTCAAAACACCGCAGGACAATTCCCCCCACGCCTCGACGGGGGCTGCTGGAGGAGCCACATGGCGACGGGCTCCCCACCAGCGCGAGGGCTGAGCTGCTCTGGCTGTCGCTGGCGGAGCCCCGAGCCGCTACGTCCCCTTCCTCCTCCTCTCTCCAGCTGGGACACTTTTGGGGAGTCCCAGAGCTCACCCCGGAAGGTTTTCACATCCTGGGGTAAAAGGCATCCTCAGAGTTTCTCCTCGTTCTGTGACCACGTTGTTTTTACAAGAGGCTGTTTTGTGAAGTGCCTCTACTGGGGGGGATTTCTGGAACCGAGGGCGCCCGTTCTGGGTACGACAGCAAGAAATATCTTGGAGGTGCTGAAGGGGCTGTTTACAAGCAAGCAGGTTTTCATAATTTTTCTGACACCGAGTAAAAACCCGAAGTCTTTTGCCCGCGTGAAAAATTAAAATTTCAGCTCCCTCCAGTCACGTTCCCGTGCGCCACAAACGGTGACAAATCGGGAATGTTTTTAAGTACAGAAAAAGCTCTGATAACGAGATGCTCGGGGACGGCAGGACGCGGAGAGGTGAGGGTAGGAAACGTTAAAACAAACACGGCGCAGAGATAAACGGCGAGACGGGCTGGCCAGAGCCTGCGAGAGAAACCGAGACGCAGACGGTGCGATAGCACCGGCCGAGGAACACGGCCCTGCCTTTGGGGAAATAAAAACACTTTCTGTCATTAAAAGCACCTCGCTCTGACAGGAACCCGAGAGGCATCCTGAAGTTTTTGCCACGGTTCTGTGTTTGCTCTCCCCGCCCGTAAGGGAGGAGAGAGGCTGCGCCCTGGCGCAGCCCCGCTCGGGACACGCCGTGAAGTCCAGTTGGCCCAGCAGGTCCAGTTTGCCCAGCGGAGGCAAAGGGGTGACGTGCCCCCCCGAGGGGGAGCCCCCAGGGCCGCAGCCTCTCTCCCGAGTTACCGGCAGGAGCGATGACTTAGAGAGAAGCGTCGAAGTCAGCAACAATTGGTGCGGGACACGCCAGGGCCGGGGCCGCTCCAACCGCCGGGGAGGCCTCAGAGAACCGGTCCGGTCGGCTCTGGGAGCAGCTGTCACCCCCGGCGAGGGGCAGCCGAGCACCAGTCGTGAGACAGCAAAAATCAGCGTTTAAAAAAACAACAGAGAGAAGGAAATAACGCGGGGCGGCGGGGGGCAAAGTTTTAGGGGTGAACGACGCGTGTCCCGGGCCGGTCCCGGGCAGCCTCCCCCGCGCAGGCCGGGGCTCCCCGCCGGGGAAAGGCGCTGCCAGGGCCGAGCCCGGCGCTCCCCCCCGCTCCCGGGGGCCCCCCCAGCACGGCGGGGCTCGGTCCCCGGGGGAGCGGCTGCCCTGCCCGGCGGGGACGGGAGGGGAGGGGGGGGGGTTACAGCCCCGAACAAAAGAGCGGAGCGGGGCAGCCCCGGGCAGGATGTGGGCAGCGACCGCGCCGGACCGGCCCCGCCTGCCCGGGCCCCGCTCCCGACCCCCCCGCGGCAGAGAGCGCGGCCGGGGCGGGGGGGCGAGCAGCGGCGGAGAGGGGCGGCAGGCCCTGCCCCCCCCACACGCCGCCGGTGCACGTGGGGCGCGGAGGCCACGTGCCGGCAGCGGCCGCCGTGCAGGGCCGAGGCCGGGGGGAACCGGGGAGCCCCCGGGGGTAACGGCGGCCCGCACCCCCCACTCCCCGCCATCACCGGCGTGCGGAGGCGGCTGTTACAGGCGGGGGGGGTCGCCCAGGCCTCACCGCCCGCCCCAGGCCCGCCGCCCCCCGCCGCTCACCCCCATCCCTCCCCGCCTCACCGGGCACCCCCGCCCCCCGCCCAGGCCCAAGCCCCGGTGCCCCCTCCCCGCCGCCGCCCCCCCCCTCCTCCGCCCGGCCGCGGCCCGCACTCACGGTTGGCGATGTCCCCCCCCATCTTGTACTTGGTCACCACCAGGTCCTCGGCGATGGTGAGCTCGGCCGCCTCCTCCTCGCCCGACATGGTCGGAGCCGCCTAGGCCCGGCCGCCGCCGCCCCCCGCGCTGCCGCCGCCGCCGAGGAGCCCCCGGGGAGCGCGAGCGAGAGAGCGCGAGCAGGGCAGGAGCGCGGGCTCCGCGCGGGGCACGCTGGGAAGGCGAGTCCCCGCCCCCTCGGACTACAACTCCCGGCAGCCCCCGCGGCGCCGCGCACAGCGCCCCGGCCCGGCGGCCCCACCGCTGGCGGACTACAGCTCCCAGCGGGCGCCGCGGCTCTCGCGAGAACACGAGACCGGAAGTTGCTGTCGCAGCGCGGGGGATGCTGGGAAATGTAGTTCCGGTGGCGGGGAAGGGCCCGCCGGCGGCCTCTAGCGCGACCGGCCACCGCCGCGGCGCTGCCGGTGCCCCCCGCCCCCCCCCCCCCCCCCCGCCCCTCAGGCAGCAGCACCGGCACTTTGGGTCAAATTCCCTTTATTCAGCATTTACAGACCCGCCCCGCCGGGGCCTGGCGGGAGGGGGGGGGGAGCCGGGCGGCCGAGCCGGCCCCCCCCGCGGCAGCCCCGTGAAATTTGGTGAAAACATCCCGGTAAAAACCCGCCCCAGAGCCGGGGGGGGGGGGGGAGCAGCTGCCCGGCCCCCTCCTCGCCCCGACTGGGGGGCGCTGCAGCCCCCCTCCCCCCCGGGGCACCCCCAAACCTTCACTCCGGTTCCGGCGGGGAATGGGGAAACCTGACACCGAGCCCCAGACCGGGGGAGCCCCTTCAGCTGGGGGGGGGGCACCCGCTGGGTGCGGCAGGAGGGGGCGCAGGACCCGCTGACCCCCCCCCCCCCCCTGCAGGGGGGTCCTGGGCCGGGCCCCTCCTCAGCTCGGGGTGCTCAGGACGAGCCCCACCGCCCCCCCCAGGAGAGGCTTTGGGAAGGGGGGGGGGGGCGCAGGGAGTGGGTGCACTCGGGGGGGGGGGTGTCGTGGCCCCCCAGGCCGGGCTGTGACCCCTCGGCCCCTGCGTCAGCTTTGGCTCATGCCCCCAAGGGCGGATCCTTCATATCCCGTGTAAACAGCCCCGGGGGGGCCCCGGAAGGCAGCGGGGTGCTGGGGGGGGGGGTCCGGGGGGGTCCCCTACGTCCGCTGGGCGTCCGCCTTGGCGAAGAGGCGGCTGTGCCAGTAGTCGGGGTTGTCGAAGGCGCAGTCCGAAGCCTCCAGGCTCCGCAGGGGCTTCATGCAGGGCGAGGGGGGCCCGGGGGGGCCGCGGCAGCCGGGGCAGCGGGGGGCCAGCACCGCCTCCATCTCCTCGTAGCCCTGCTCCTCCTCGGGGCCCGGGGGGGCCTCCCCGGGGCGCATGTCGGTGTAGCCGTCGTGCCGGGGGGGGCCCCCCTCCTGCCGGGCTCCCGGCCCCCCCGTCACGCTGCCCAGCGAGCGGCTCAGCCGCGGCTGCTTGTTCATGTACTCGTAGTCCTCCTCCTCCTCCTGCCCCCGGCCCGGGGGGGCTCCCGGGGGACCCCCCGGCTCCGAGCCCACCTCCATGTACTCGTAGCCCAGCTCCTCCAGCGAGGCCGGCCGGGGTGGGGGCGCTCCCGGGGGACCCCCGGGCCGGCGGTTCATGTACTCGTACTCCTCCTCCGGCTCCGGCATCGAGCCCCCGGCGGGGTCCGGCTCTGCGGGGAGGGGGTGAGACACCGGCCACCCCCCCCCCCCCCCCGCCCCCAGCTCCCCTTCTCTGCCCCCAGGGCCTGTCCCAAGTCCGGGGGGGTCTCTGCACCGCAGGCTCATCCCACCCCACAACCCTCAGCCCCTAAAAGATGATCTGCCCCCCCCCCCGAACCCCAACCCTGCAGAAACGGGTCCCCCCCACCGGGGCAGGCCCCACCCCCAGCTCCAGGAGCCCCCCAACCCCCCGAGGACGAGCCCCGACCCCCGTAACCCCAAACCCTGCGGGGACGGGACCTGCCCCACCCCGCCCCCCCCCCGCCCAGGACGGGCTCCCCGCAACCCCACCGCGGGGGGGAGCCCCCAGACCCCATCCGACAGGGCAGGACCCCCCCACTCCACACGGACGGGACCCCCCGGCCGGTTGGGACACCCCCCGACCCCCCCCAAGGCTGCGCCCCTCACCCCGTCCGGCGCAGTTGGGGGTGACGTAGCCGTTGGCGTCCTCCTCGCTGCCCTCGGTGCTGGGGGGCGGGGGGGGGAAGCTCTCCCGCTGGGACAGGTACGCGCTGTCCCCCCGCGAGCGCAGGCTGCGGCACAGGCTCCCCGAGAGCGACCCCCCCTCGGCCAGGTCCAGCTCCGAGGCCGTGCCCCGGCCCTCCGAGGACTCCGACACCGTCCGGCCCAGGGACTCCTGACGGCTGCGCCGCGGCGGGCGGCCCCCCCCGCCCTGGGGGACACGGAGCTGAGGGGGGGACACACGCCCCAGCCCCCCCACAGCCACCGCTTCACCTCCCGCCCCCCGGCATCCCACCGCCACCCCTCTGCCCCCCCCTTGGTCCCCCTACCTGGCGGGCGCCGAGGCCGGGCTGGTTCATGGGGATGTACCCGGCGGGGGGGCTGAGCAGGCCGGGGCTCTGCGGGGGGACGGGGGGGTTGATACCCAGCGGGGGGGGGGGACACGGCGGCTGGGACCCCCCCACCCCTCTGCGGGACGGGGGTGTGGGTCCCGACAGGGCTCGGAGGGGACGATGGGGCAGCGGGGAGGGGGGGCCCCGGGGGTCTCACCCGGGCGCAGCTGCCCCGCGGCCGCTGCGGGTAGAGGCCGGTGTTGAGGCCGAAGGAGGCGTCCAGCTCCTCCTCCTCCTCCTCCAGCTCCAGCGTCTCCATGTCGTCCAGCTCCTTGTCGCTGAGGGTGGGGGGCTCGGCGGGCGGCGCGGCCCCGCTCTCCTGCTGCGGGGAACGGCCACGTCAGCGGCTGCGGGGCTGGGGGGGCCGAGGGGGGGGACCGTGCCCACCTTGATGACCAGGTAGCGCGGGGGGTCGCGGGCCATGCGGGTGAACTCGTTGGCCAGCTCCTTGAAGGTGGGACGGATGTTCTCATCGATCATCCAGCCTGGGGGGGGCAGCGGGGGCTGAGAGCCGGGACCTGGCCCCCGGGACGGGGACAGGATTGTGCCCCAGGGCTGGGGACGGGACAGGGACCGCTCCTCGGGGCTGGGGACAGAGCCAGGACCTTGTCCCAAGGATGGGGACGGGGATGGGACCGGGATTGTGCCCCAGGGATGGGGACAGGAGCAGGCCCGCGGGCGGTGCCCCCCCCGGGCCCCCCCCACTCACACTTCACCATCACCATGTAGACGTCGATGGTGCAGATCTGGGGCTGCGAGAGCCGCTCGCCCTTCTCCAGCAGGTCGGGCACCTCGGCCAGGCGGATCCCGGCGTAGGGCTCGGCCCCGAAGGTCATCATCTCCCAGAGCGTCACACCTGCGGGGACGTCCCCGTCAGCCCCGCGGCGCGGGGGGGGACACGGGGGGTGCCGGGGGGGGGCGGCGCTCACCGTAGCTCCAGACGTCGCTCTGGTGCGTGTACTTCCCGAAGTGGATGCTCTCCAGCGCCATCCACTTGATGGGGGTCTGCGAGGAAAGGGGGGGTGTGGATGAAGGGGGGGGACACAGGGGACTGGGGGGGACACAGGGGGTTGGGGGGACACACACACCCCACGGGGCAGGGAGGGAGTGGGGGGACGTGGAGAGGAGGGGCCGCAGGGGGTGCGGGGCAGGGAGGGGGTGCCCCATGGCATGGGGGGGGGCGTGGGGGCCCCCGCCAGGCGCCGACCTTGACCTCGTTGTAGAAATATTTCTTGTCGTCGGGGTAGAGCAGGTCGGCGATGCCGAAATCGGCCACTTGGGCCTGGCTGGGGGACTTGAGCAGCACGTTGCGGGCGGCCAGGTTGCGGTGAACCATGCGGTGCTCCTCCAGGTAGTACATGCCCTGGGGCGAGCGGGGGGGGGTCAGCCGGGCCCCGGGGGGGGCCGTGGGGACCCTCCATCCCCCCCCGGGACTCACCTTGGCCACCTGGACGCACCAGTTGAGCAGGAGCTGGGGGCTGATGGTGTCGCGGTTCTTGCGGACGTAGTCGAGGAGGGAGCCCAGGGGCAGGAGCTGCGTCACCAGCTGCAGCTGGGGGCCGGGGCAGATCCCCAGCAGCCGCACGATGTAGGCGTGATCCAGGCTGCCGATGGCCAGCATGTGCTGCGGGGGGGCCGCGTCAGCCGTGGCTGCGCCCCCCTCCCCGCCCCGTGGGGTCCTCCGCCACCCCCGGCCCCGGCCTTACGTCGGTGACGGCGTGGAAGGATTGCTGCCCGCCCCAGTCCTGGATCACCTTGATGCTCACCGGGATCTTGATGGAGTCGCCGTCGGGGATCCAGATTCCCTGGGGCGGGGGGGGGGGGGGACACACGGGATGCGCCGGTGAGCCCCGTGCTGAGCCCCCGCCGTGCTGAGCCCCCCCCGCGCCCCCCGCTCACCTTGTGCACGGTCCCGAAGACGCCGGAGCCCAGCACCTTCAGGCGCTTCAGCTCCGTCTCCTTGAAGATCCGCGCCAGCACCTTGTTGGCTTTTTCACTGGGGTCCAGCGGCTCCAGGCTCTGGGGGGGGGACGGAGACGGAGCTGGGGAGGGCGACGGGGATGGGGACCGGGACAGGAACGGGTCCCAGACCCCTCCTGCCCATCCAACGCCCTCCCCGCAGCCCCGGGACCCCCCCCAGCAGCGGGACCCCCCGGGGGGGCGACCGCCCCGCTCACCTCCCCCCTCTCCAGGTAGCGCCTCATCGCCCGCTTCTTCTGGATCTTCTTGCCCCGCCAGTAGAGCAGCGCCAGGAGGACGCAGGAGCAGGAGAGGAAGAGGCCCCCGACCACCATCACCGCGATCACCGTCGGCGCTTTCCTGGGCGCGGGAGGGGGCTCAGCTCCCGGTACCGGCAGGTCCCGGCCCGTCGCTGCCGCCGACCCCCACGCGCTTCCCACGGCCCTGCCCGGCGGGGGCGGCACGGGCAGGGCAGGGCTCGGCCCGCCGGGGCGAAGCGGGGGGGACACGGCCCGGGCAGGGGGGGTCCCCCCGCGCCCTCGTGGGCAGCGAACGGCCCCGGACCGGGGCAGCACCCCGCAGCCCCCCCCGCGGTACCTGGAGACGGGCAGGGCCTCCCCCAGGCAGTCCCGCAGCAGCGGCCCCAGGCACCTGCGGAGATGGAGACAGGGGCGGGGGGGTGAGATGTGGGGCGCGGGGACCCCCCCCCCAGCTCCTCCTCCTCCTCCTCCCGCGGCCCCCCCGGCGCACCCCCGGGTGCAGTTCTCGTGGCAGGGCTGACACTCGCGGCTGCTGTCGGGGTACTTGTAGATGGGGCCGCGCTCGCCCAGGATGCCCTCGGGGCAGGACTCCACGCAGTGGGGCCCGTCTCGGTAATGGGCGCAGCGGGTGCAGGTGTCGGCGCCCTGCGGGGCGGGAGGACCCGTGAGGACACGCGGGGACGTGGCCCCCCCCCGCCGCGGGTCCCGGGCCGGGCTGTACCGAGCCGTTGCAGGTGACGTTGCCCTCGATGCGTTCGCACTCCGGGTGGCACTCGAAGCACTCGCCCCCCTGGGCGAACTCCCGCGTCTCCCTGCGGGGACGAGGTGGGGGTCACCGGGACGCCCCGGCGTCCCCGCTGCCCCCCCTTAACCCCCCAACTCCTTGGCAGATCCTCCGGGGCCAGTTCCTCAAGTTCAAGGAGACGGAGACGCCGGCCAAGGCGGCCGACAAGAACCGCTCCAAGGCCAGGAGGTGAGCGGCAGCGCTGGGGGGACGGGGGTCCCAGGGGTGGGGTCCTGGGGGGTCCTGGGGGACTGAGATCCTGGAGTCTGGGGGGCTGGGGGTCCCGGGGAGCTGGATCCTGGCAACTGGGGTGTCCTGGGGGTCCCGGGCTGTTGTGGGTCCCGGTGGTCTGGGGGTCCCCCCGCGTCCATCCCACCCCGGCATCACTCCCCCCCGACGCTGGGGTCAATCCTGCTCCCCGCGCCCACCCCGGAGCCCTCTCCCGCGCCCCCCCCGCGCCCCCCGCGCCCCCGCACCCCTGGGCGAAGCGGCAGGTGGCCACGCAGACGCCGCGGCGGCCGTAGTGGCGACAGGACAGACACTGCGCGGGGCCGGGGCCCCAGCACCCCTCGGCGGAGCACAGCGGGTCACACACCTTCCCCTCTTGCTCTGCGGGGACGGGGCGGGGGGGGGGGCTCAGCGCGGGCCCCCAGAGCCCCCCGCAGCCCCCCCGCAGCCCCCCCCGGCCGCACTCACGGCACTTGCTGCGGGGTTTGTTGTTGCGGATGTCGAGGTCGGCGCGGCGGCGGGTCAGGGCCCCCCACTGCACCGTGTGCAGGTAGCAGAGCCGCCGGTTCTCCGTGATGTACACGCGCCCGGCGCTGACCTCCCGCAGCGAGCGCAGCCCCAGCGACGTCACGTTCTCGTTCTTCATGATCAGGAGCGAGAAACCTCGGCTGGGGGGGGGACGGGGGGGTCAGGGCTGGGGGGCCGCGGGGTGACCCGAGAGGCTGCGAGGGGACACGGGGATGGGGGGGGACGGGGGATGAGGGGGATGCACGGACAAGGGGTGATGGGGGGTGCAGGGATGGGGGTGGCGGGGGGGTGCAGCGATGGGGGTGGCGGGGGGGTGCAGCGATGGGGGTGGCGGGGGGGTGCAGCGATGGGGGGGGACACACAGACAGCGTGGGGGGGGGCGGGGAGAGGCCGGGCCAGCGCCGGCGGCGCCGGGGACTCACTTGTAGAGGCTCCGTCCCCCGATGGTGACGAGGTTGGAGAAGACGCTGAAGTTGTTCATGTGCTTGGGCCAGGACTGGATGTTCAGGTACCCTGGGGGGGGGCAGGGGGAGGTCAGGGTGGCCCGGGGGGGGGCCCCGGGGGGGTGGGGGGTGTCCCCGTGTCCCCCAGCCCCGCCGCTCACCCGTGATCTCCCGCACCGTCCGGAACACGTTCAGCTTCTCGGGGTCCAGCGCCGAGATGTTGCGCCAGGGATCCCTGCGGGGCCGGGGCCGTCAGCTTTGGGGCGGGGGGGGGCTGCACCCCCCTGCCCCCAGACCCCCCCCCGGGCCCTCACCCCTCCAGGCCAGTGATGAGAAAGTCCAGGTTGCCCAAAATCTTGGTGCAGTTGACGAAGGTGTCGATGTTGCTGGAGTCCACGGTCTGGTACTTGCTGCCGGCGCCGGTGCCCTCGCAGGCTGCGGGACGGGGACGGGGGGGGGTTTGTCCTGTAGCCCCTGGCCCCCCCCCACCCCCGCGGCCCCCCCCCCGGGCCCCCCCTCACCCTTGGGACACAGCCCCGAGCAGGGCTCACACATCTTCAGCCCGTTCTTCTCCACCTCCATCTTGTCGTTGGGGCAGGCGCGGACGCAGGAGCTCTGGTCCACCACGAAATTGTCTGCGGGGAGACCCCCGCGGTTAGAGCCCGGCCCCCCCCGGGCCCCCCCCGGGCCCCCCCCGGCCCCCCCAGCCCCTGCTCACGCGGGCAGCTCCGGACGCAGATGCCCCCGTACTGGTACTTGGTGTCGGGGTTGGGCTCCAGCTGGAAGGTCAGTTTGTTGTAGATGAGGGGCTGGGGGCAGAGCGGGACGCAGGCCCCGCTGTCGTTGAAGTGGCGACAGGCCTGCGGGACGGACGGACAGACGGACGGACGCGGCGGTGGGTGGGGGGCGCGGCGACACGGGCGGACGCCACGCGGACACGTCTCTCGCCCCACGCGCAGAAGCGTCGCCCTGTGCCCATCCCGGGGCGCAGCCCCCTCCCGCGGGGAGCAGACGGACGGACACAGGGATGGACACACGGACAGGCAGACACTCCCCCCCCCCCCCACCCAACACCCCCCCCGGGGGACAAGCCCCTTCCCGGCGCCGCAGACAGACGGACGGTAGGGGGGGGGGGGGGGGGGGGCGCAAACGCACGGACAGACGGACACAGGGACGCTGCCCGGTACCGCCCCCCCCCCAGCCCTGGGGGTGCGGGGGGGCCCCCCCGGACACGTACGAAGCAGTGTGTCTGCAGGGGGCCGGTGCACCCCCCCGCGCACTCCTCGTGGCAGCACTCGTTGGGCGCCTGCCCGAAGCAGCGCCCGTTGCACTGGGGGGCGCAGATGGTCTTTGTCACTGCGGGGAGACGGGGGTCAGCAACGCGGGGGGGGGGTGTGGAAATCCAGCCCGGGACCCCCCCCCGGGACACCCCCGGACCCACATTTCTGGCAGTCCTCGGGGCCGGGCCCCCAGCAGTGTCCGCCGCAGCTCTCGTGGCACGGGGGGCCTGTGGGGGAGCGCAGGGGGGTCACCCCCAAAGCCGAGGGGGGTCACCCCCCCCCCCCGCGCCCCCCCCTCACGCACAGGCCTTGCCGTTGTCCCCCACGACGGGCTCCAGGTGGGGGTCCCGCATGATGTCCCGCCACTCCACCGTCTCCACGTGGCAGAGCTGCGCGTTCTTCTCGATGTAGACGCCGCCGGCCAAGATCTCTGCGAGGGGGGGACACGGCGGGGGGGTCACGGTGGCTGCGGGCCCCCCCCACCAGTCCCGGCACCACGGGGAGGGGACAGAACCGCCCCGGGGACCACGGGGAGGGGGGTCAGCCCTGCTCCCTCGGGGATGGGGACCCCAGCGGGCATGGGGGTGTGACACAGGGTCCATGGGGGTGGGGCAGAGCTCTGGATGGGGGTCATGGGGCACACGGGGGGGGCAGAGCCCTGGATGGGGGTCATGGGGCACATGGGGGGGGGGCAGAGCCCTGGATGGGGGTCACGGGGCGCACAGGGGGGGGCAGAGCTCTGGATGGGGGTCACGGGGCGCACGGGGGGGGGCAGAGCCCTGGATGGGGGTCATGGGGCACATGGGGGGGGGGCAGAGCTCTGGATGGGGGTCACGGGGCGCACGGGGGGGGGCAGAGCTCTGGATGGGGGTCACGGGGTGCACGGGGGGGGGCAGAGCCCTGGATGGGGGTGATGGGGGGTGACCTGGCTCTGGATGGGGACTGGGGGGGTGGCCCCGCTCCGGGACAGGTCCCAGGACACGGGGGGGGCTCTGTGGCAGGCCGGGGGGGGGTCGCACCTGTGAGCTGGTTGAGGCCGAGCTGGCGCAGCGCGTGGCTGGTGTTGTGGTTGTAGTTGAGCAGCACGAAGAGCGCGAACTTCTCCTCGTAGAACTGGGTCCCGCGGATGACGCGCAGGTTCCGCAGCGGCAGCGACGCGAAGATGTTCATGGCGATCAGGATGTAGCCCGTCACCTCCCGGATGGTCTGCGGGCAGCGCGGGGGCTCAGCCCGGCGGGGGCGTCCCCCCGGGCCCCCCCCGGGCCCCCCCGCTCACCTGCAGGAAGGAGAGGTCCTGCGTGTGGTCGATGAGGACGATCTCCAGGTTGCCCATCACGATCTCGCAGTTGTTGTACATCTTGTGCAGCGTCTGGTACTGGTGCTGCGCGTCCCCCGTCACGCTCAGCCCGTTCAGGGTCCCCGCGCACACTGCGGGCACAGCACCCCGTGTCCCCCCCAGCACCCTGACCCCCCCACAGCACCCTGTGTCCCCCCACAGCACCCCGTGTCCCCCCACAGCACCCTGTGTCCCCCCACAGCACCCCATGACCCCCCCACAGCACCCCGTGTCCCCCCACAGCACCCCATGACCCCCCCACAGCACCCCGTGTCCCCCCACAGCACCCTGTGTCCCCCCCACAGCACCCCGTGTCCCCCCACAGCACCCCATGACCCCCCCACAGCACCCCGTGTCCCCCCCACAGCACCCTGACCCCTGGGGCCACATAACCCCGTCCCCCACTGCCACCGTGTCCCCCCCTCTGCTATGGTGGCCACATCCCTCCCCTCGCTGGCCAAGGCCACGGCCAAGGCCACGTCCCCCCCCTCGGTGGCCACGTCTCCCCCCCTCAGTGGCCACATTCCCTTCTTGGTGGCCACGTCCCCTTCTGGACAGTCTTGTCCCTGCCCCTCCTGCGCTGCCCATGTGTGTGTGTGTCCCCCCCCCCTTCTCCCTGTCCCCTCCACAGTCTCCCCCCGCCCCCCCAAACTGGTCCTGTGGTGCCCCCACTGTGCCCCCCCCCTCGTCCCCAGCGGTGTCCCGGCCGCGGGGGTGCGGGTGCCCGGCGGGGGGGTGACGGGGTGCTCCCCCGCCCTCCCCTCCCCTGCGCGGCGGCGCCCGAACCGGCCGGGCGAGGGTTGCGCAAGGCGGGTGCCGCGGGCATGGCCCCCCCCAACCCCCCCCCCCCGCGACGCCCGGACTTCGGACCCGCGCGGCCTGTCCCGCCTCGACGCCGGGACGTCCCGGTCCCCCCAGAGCTCGGGGGGGGGGGTGCGTGTGTGTGGGGGGGGGCGCGGGCATCAAGGGGCCCCCAGGGTTAATGGTTGCCCGGCCCCCCCGCGCCGGGGCGGACAGGGCCCCTTTGTGCGCGGGGCAGGATGCGGCCCCCTCCCCGCAGCCGCACAAAGGGGCGATTGTGGCGAGCGGGGCGGGGGGAGGCCGAGCCCCCCGAAAGCGGCGGGAGAACCGGCACCCCCGGGGGCAGAGCGGGGTGCGGCCCCCCCCGGCCCGGCGCAGACGTGACTCAGGCCCCGGCACGGGGGGGGCTGCGGGCGGGTCAATGGCAGCTTTGTCCGGCCCCGGCGCGGGGGCAGCCAAGGGCCCGAGCCCCCTCCCGGGGCGGCCGCAGAGGACGGGCAGCTCGGTGCACACATGGGAAGGGGCGCGGGGCCGGCACCGCCCCCCCCCCGGCCACAGCCTGCGCTCCCCCCCCCCCCCGGCCGGAGCTATTTTAATAGGGAAGGGGCTATAAAAAGGTCCCAGCTGCCGGGGGGCACGGCCCCCGCCCCGACGCCCCGGGGATGGGCACGGTGGGGCGCGAGGAGGGAGGAGCCGGGACCCCCGAGCAACACGACGGGGTTCTGGGGGCAGCTGGAACCTGCTTGGGGGGCCCCCAGGCTGCCGGGGGGGTCGGGGGGGGTGTCAGGATCCAGCGCCCGCGGACCCCCGTGGCCGGGAACACGCAGCACTCCGGGGTGACGCTGGTGGATCGGTAACGGCCGCGCGAAGGTCCCGCCGGCACCCGGGACCCCCCTTCTGGCACCGGCTCCCGGCAAACCGGGGCACGGGGGGGGGGCTCAGGGTGCACCTGCCCGCGGGGGGGGGGCGGTGTGAGGGTCAGGGCCCCCCCGGGCGCCGTCGCGGCGTCGTGGCCGGGCGTTATCAGCGCGGGGCCGCTGGCAGCTCCGGCACGTCGGCCGCTATCTGCCGCGTGCCACCGCGGCCCCCCCGGTCCCCGGCGCCAGGAATAGCACCGGGGGGACCCGGGGGGGGCCTGGGGACCCTGGGGGGGGGGACGGGACGGGACGGGACACACAGACGTGACCTTCCGCCCTGGGCCCTGGCCGGCGGCACAAAGGGGGTCTCTGTGTGCGCGGGGCCGGATCCTGCCCCCGAACAAAGGGGGCTCTGAGCCGGGGGCGGGGCGAGGACGGGGGGTCTGGGGGGGTTCGGGGGGGTCGGGGAGCGGCGCCGGTCCCGTTCACCCCAATTCTGGCACCGGGCACCTGCGGGTGCCGTGGCGGGACCCGGCCGGACCCCGCGTGCGGCGTCGCAGGGTCGAGGGGCCGCGTGTGCCCCCCCCGTGCCGTGGGGGTGTCCCCCCCACCTGGGGCACCCCGGCGGGTGACGCCGGCCCCACCTTCGCGTCCAGCCCTCGGTGTTTTCCTTTCGGGGCTGAAAAACAACTCCCGGGCGGACCCGGCCCTTCCGGGAGCGTCCCCCGCCGCCCCCGGGGCAGGGCGGGGGGGGCCCGGGGCGCGCAGGGACGGGGGGGCCCCTCCGAGGGGTCCCCCCCTGTGTCCCGGACGGATCCCGGTGCCGTCGGTGGGTCCCGGCCCCGCAGCCTAAAATTAGCGGCGGCAGCTGCGGGGGGTGCAGGTGCCTCTGCCCGGGGCTGGGGGGGGGCACGGACCGAGCGCCGGCTCCGCCACCGGCACCCACCGAGCCGCGGCCCGCGCGGGGGGGTTTGGCGGTCCCGGTCCCCCCGGGGTGGGGGGGGGGTGTTCGAGGGTCCTGGGGACTGGAGCGGGGGGTCCCGGAGCTGCTGAGACCGGGACGGGGATCCCGCACCGGCAAAACCCGGGACGACGGAACCGCCGGGACGTCCCGAGCGCTCCCGGTCGCGCCGCCCCATCCCGGGACTCCCGAGCGCTCCGGGCAGCGCCCGGTGCCGGTTCCCGCCGCCCGCCCGGTGCCGGTGCTCACCTGCCTGCGCGGAGCCCGGCGCCGGGGCGCGGAGGAGCAGCAGCAGCAGCAGCAGCGCCCGGGGCCGGGGCCGGTCCCGGTCCATCGCGGCTCCTCTCCCGGGGCCCGGCGGCTGCGGCGTGCCCGGGCGCGGCGGGGGGAATGCACCTGGCGCGGGGCCGCGGGGCGGGGCGGGCGGGGCGGGCCACACACACACACACACACACACACACACACACACACACACACCCCGACCCCCCCGCCGCACGGACCCGCCCACCGCGCCCCGAGGGCGGCGGCACCGGGACCACCCCCCCCCCGGGCAAAGACCGGCCCCATCACAGCGCCCAACGTTATGGGGAGGGGGGGTCTGACCCCATTAGACCCCCCCGCAGGGAAAAGGTCTGTCCCTTCGGCACCCCCCCCCCCGGGTCAAAGCCTGTCCTGTGTGTGTCCCCCCACGACGCAGCACAAGAGCTGGCCCCTCTGTGCCCCCCCCCCCCCCCAAGGGCCAAAACAGCCCCCCAACAGTATGGGGAGGGGGGTTCTGACCCCAACAGAGCCCCCCCCACGGAGAAGGTTTGCCCCCCTGTGCCCCCCTCCCCGCCCGAGAAAAAGAAGCCTGATGCCACTACAGCCCCCCCAACACCACAGGGGAGGGGGGTCTGGCCCTGCTGGGGGGGCCCTAATGGGGCCCAGACCCCCCCCCCAGGGCAAAGGTGGGGCCCCACTGCAGCCCCCCCACCGCACTCGGACCCTCCAGGGTCATGCCGGGGGTGGGGGTGCTGCCCCCCCCACCAGCTCAGGGCAGCTCCGGCCCTTCGGGGGTGTCAGGGGCAGCTCCAGGACCTGAGGGGATTTGGGGGGGGTCACAGGGCCAGCGCCCTCCCCCCAGCTACCTCAGGGGGGGCAGGGGGTGCCCCCCCCGCCCTGTGACAGGCGCTGGGTGTCTGTCTGTCCATCCACCCCCAGACAGCACCAGTGGGCAAAGAGCCCCCCCAGGACAGGGCTCCCCCGTCATAGGCTGGGCAGCAGCACGCCCCCCCCGCACCCCCTCAGCATGAGCCCAGGGCCCCCCCTCACCCAAGAAGGGGGCTGGGAGCCCCCCAGTCACCCCAAACACCCCCCTGTGTCCCCAGAGCGACACGCACCCCCCCCCGCACCCCCCCCAAAAGATGCGCGGAGCCGAGCTGGGTGCAGGATCCTTTATTATAGAGTCTGCGCTGGGGGGGGGCCACGTCCGGCCGGAGCCTCCTCACATCGGCTTGGGGGGGGGCCGGGGGGCAGCGCCCTGCGGAGGGGGGGGGGAAAGGAGAGAGTCAGGCAGATGTGGGGGGAGAGGGGAGGCGAACCCCCAGTCCCCCCCCCTCCCCGATACGTACAGCAGGTCTGAAGCGCGGCGGGGGGGTCCGGTCCTTCCGCGCCTCCCGCGAGCGGTTCCGCACCACCTTGCTGTGGATGGCGCAGCTCACGCAGTAATGGAGCTTCACGTACAGCTTGGGCAGGACGTAGGCTGGAGGGGGGGCGGCAAAAACGGGGGGGGGTCGTCAGCGGCCCCCCCTCATCACCCCAACCCCCCCGAGGCCTCGGGCGGCCCCTCCCCGTCCCCCACCCGGGGCGAAGGGGGGGTGTTGGCCCCGTTTCAGGGGCACCTCGCTGCCTCCCGCCGCCCCCCCCTGCCCCACACCGCGCCCCCCGGGGCCCCCCCCGCGCCCCCCCCGCTCTCACAGTCGAAGACGCTGGCCTCCGAGATGTCCCGCACGGCCGCGGCCTCCACGATGTTCCTGATGACGAACTTCTTGATGGCTTTGTCCTTGGGGACGCAGCGGGCGCAGTTGGTGCAGCGGATGGGCTGGACATGGCCGCGGCCCTTCTTGGCCCGACCGTTGTTCCTCCTCTTCTTCGTCTTAGAGGGGGGGGGGAAGAAAGAGAATGAACCGGAGACCCCCCCCCTTGGTTCCCCGGGCCCCCCTTCCCCCGCCCCGGGCCCAGCACAGGCCTCGTCAGCCCCTACGAGCGCCCCCCCCCGCCATCCTCTACCCCATACGGGCTCTGCGCCCCCCCCCAAGCACCCCCCGCGCCCTGGGGCTCCCCAAGTGCCCCCGCCCGCCGCATCCTCCGCCCCATCGAGGCCCTGGGCCCCCCCCAATCCCCCCCGTACCCCACATGGGCTCTGAGACCTCTCTGCGCCCCCCCTGTCGGGCCCTGCAGCCCCCCGCCGCCCCACAGGGCCCCAATCGCCCCCCCCGGTGCCCCCCCGGCCGCGCCGCCCTCACCATCTCGCTGCCGGGGCGGCGAAAGAGGGCCCGGCCGCCGCGCCGCCGCCCTTATATACCCGCCCCCCCGCGCGGAAGCGCCTCCGCGCCGGCCCCGCCGCCCCCCCGCCCCGCCCGGGCCCTCCGGCCGCCCCGCGGCGGCTCCTCCGGCGGGACCGGGGCTGGGGAGGGGGCCGGGGGGGGCGCGGGGCGCGGGGGGCTGGGGGGGGGTGCGGACTCTTTCTCCCCGCCGCGGCGGAGGGATCCGCGCGGCGCGCGGCGGTGAGGCGTCCGGGCGCGCCGCGTGCTGCGTGTGACGTCACCGGCGCCGCGCGCGCCGCGGGGGCCGATGGGAGATGGAGTCCTGCGGGGAATGGGTCCTGCCCCCCCCCCCCCTTTATGGGGGTCCCCGAGTGTGTCCCCTCCCCCCCTCGAAACCCCCCGGGGGGCCCCACCGCCCCCCAACCCCCTCCCAGCTCTGGGGGCGCCCCCATCATCCTGCCATCCGGGGGGTCTCACCCTTATGGGGGGGTCCTCAGTGTCCTCCCCCCAAACCCCCCCAGGGCACCCCCAGTGTCCCCCACACACACCCCGGGGGGGTCCCCAGTGTCCTTCCTCCCCCCTCCCCAACTCCAAGCGACTTCCCCCACCCCCAACCTTCCCCCAGCTCCTCCAAAGGGACCCCCCAAGATCCTGCACCCCCCCCCCGAGCCCCCCCCGCCCCACAGAAGGGAGGCGGGGGGGGGGGAGGCGTTAAATTACTCCGGTTTATTTATAACAGACCTTCAGCCAGTACAGTACAAAACTTACAGTAGTAGATCTCGTTACACAAATAGGTAATTACAATATCTTACAGATACAAAAGCTCCTGCGGTCACGGGGGGGGGGGGGCGGAGGGGCTGGGGGGGGGGCAAGGGGTGTTTTTTTTTTGTCCAAAAGCGAGTCTAAACCTCACGAAAAAGGGAAAAAATAAAAAAAAACCCAAAGACGACAGCAAATCCATTAACGATATACAAATGAAAACTCGTTAGAAAGGAAGGAGGGGCTGTAGCTGGGGGGGGCGGTTGGGGTGGGGTATTGCACATCATCGTTTGTTCTTCATACATCTGATTAAAAAATATAGATATTTACACGAGTAAAGCGACCTGGAGTTTACAAAATTCCTACATTTTTGTTTTAGACTCTTTTACAGGAAAAAGAAGAGAGACGGAAAGGAAAAAAATAAAATGAAAAAAAAACCCAAATCGACAAAACCCAAGAGCAGTCAGAAACTGCCGAGCTTCCATTTCGGTTTGTAAAAACCCTTTTTTTGGGTTTGTTTCGGCGCTGGAGGGGCGAAGGGGGGGCGCGGGGGGGGGCTCTGGCTTGTGCCGGTGATCGGGGCAGCAGCGGGCGGGAAAGGGGGGAGCCGAGCCCCCGCGTCCCCCCCTCGCCACGCAGCCACCGTCGATGGAAAAGCGAGAAAGGAAAAAGGAGAGGGGGGTGGGGGGTTGTGGGGAGGAAAAAAAAAAAAATTAAAAAAAAAAAAATAGAATATTGAAAGAAAATGGGAAATAGGGGCAACGGGAGTTGCCGCCGCGTGAGGTGGTTGCGTTTGTGTCCGTAGAAAAAGGAACAGCCTTTGGTTTCAACCTCAGGAGAGCCCCGGGGAGCGGCTGCTGCTGAGGGGCGTTTTATGCATCCTGGGCCTGGGGAGGGAGCGGGGGCCCCCCCGGGGCGGGGGGGGCTGCGGCCGGGGGGGTCCCGGCGGCGGCCGCGGCGGCCGCGGGTCCCCGACAGGGACCGTCGCCGGGCTCACGCTTTATTTTTGGTTATCGGCTGCTTCCCCGGCCCCCCCCTAAATCCCTTGCGCCAGGAGACCCCCCCCCACCCCAACACCCCGTGACGGAGGGTCCCCGGCTCCGGCCCCCCCCCCCGCGGGACCGGGAGCCCCTTCCCTCGGTCTGGTGCCCCCCAAGACCATCCGGCTCCCGGCACTCTGCACCAGCAAGGGGCTGAGACGCCCCCCCCAACTCTTCCAGACCCCCCGAACACGGAGGGAGCTGTGGGGGGGGGTGTCCCGGGGGGGGGGGGGGGGCTCAAAGCTCCAGCGTTGGGGTGCCGCCGCCCCGACACCTCCATGGGGACACGGGGAGACCCCCGGCCCCCCCGGGAGTGCCGGAGGGAGCAAAGAAGGCTTTGGGGGGGTAGAAGGGGGAAGGGGGGGGGGGCTGGATTTAGCGTCCTCCCCCCCCCGCAGGCGGGCGGCAGAGGGGGTCAAACCCCGCAGCAGAGCGGGCTGGGGATACTGGGGATACTGGGGATACTGGGGATACTGGCCTGTGCCGAGGAGGAGATCCCGGGCGGCAGAACCTGCCGGCTCCGGCCACTCGCCCCCTCCCCAGCTTCACGTTTCCTTCATTGGGGTGGAGGGAGGGGCCCCCCCCGCCCCCCCCGGGGGGACCAGGCACAGGGGGGGTTCACCCCGCGGGAACGGGGCACCGGGACAAACCCCGGCACCGCCGGCGGGGAGGGGAGGGGGGGGTCCCTGCTTTCTGGGTTTCAACTCATTAAAGCTCGGGGCGCAGCGGCCCCCCCGCCGGGCGGGGGGTGCGGTGGGGGGGGGTCTGGGGGGGGGGTTTAGCACCTAATCTGAGGTTTGGCTTCGCCCGAGAGCGGGGACGGGCGACGCCGGGCTCGCACCAAGGTGGGGGGGGTGTGGGAGCTCCGAGAGCTGATGGGGGGGCCGGGGAGGGGGAGAGGGGGTGGGTGGGGGGGCGGAAAACAGTCTCAAAAATTCAAGTGAGACTTTGGGGAGGGGGTGGGGGGGGGAAAAAAAAAGAAAAAAGTTATAAAAAGAGAAACTAAAAAGCTTAATAAATAACAGAGGGAGGTGAGAGAGTTGGGGGGGGCGACAGCACAAAAAAGTCCGTTAATATTTAAATAACTCCGTTTATAAAAAGGCAAATCGTTAAGAGCTCCCCCTTGTCGGGGTTGGTTGCGCGTGGTGGTTGGTTTTTTGTTTTTTTTGTGTTTTTTTTTTTTATTATTTTTTTTAATAGTTATCGATATTTTTTTTTTTTAAATATTTTTTGTAGCCAAAGTCAGTGCAAAGGAGTATAAAAGAAAAAACCAACAGTTCCATGCCCTAAGGTGGGGGGGGGGTGAGCTAGAGACAGAGGGAGAGTGGAGGGTGGGCTGGGGGGGCCGGGAGGAGGAGGAGGAGGAGGAGGAGGAGGGCGGGGGGGGCGGTTTAGCCGACTTTATGCTCCCCCCGCACTATGTGGGAGGAGAACTCGTACCGGTCCTGGCTGTGGTGGCCGCAGATGTTGCACTCGAAAGGGTCTCTGAAGCCGTGGCAGCCCATGTGGATGGTGAACATGACGTGGTCGAGGAAGAGGATGCGGCAGTGCTCGCACTTGAAGGCCCTGATCTGCTCCCCGTCCTCGTTGAGCACCCGCAGGGCTTCTTTGGCGGCGCTGGGGGTGGCGCGGGCGGGCGGGGGGCCCTCGGGCAGTTTGGGGTCCTCTTTGGCGTAGGCCGGGCTCTGGCGGGTGCTGGCGCAGGTCCCCGGCGGCGGCTGCGAGCTCCGCTCCTCGTGGTTGCTCTCGGTGTCCGTCGAGTCCTGGCAGCCGTTGGTGGGCGACGCGCCCGGGTCGCGGCCCCGGAAGCCCCCCTGCACCCCGTCCGGCCCCTCCTCGGGCCCCTCGGCGGGCTCCCGGCCCCCCGGCAGCTCCAGCCGGCCCGGCAGCGGCTGCAGCTGGGTGTAGACGGAGCTGATGACGGGGGTGACCTCGGAGATGCAGTTTGTGGGGGGCAGGCGCAGGGGACGCAGGTGCTCCCCCCCCATCAGGGCCAGGGAGCTGCCGTAGGAGGGGTCGAGGGGGTGGTGGGCCGAGACCATCTCCACGTCCTTCTCGAAGCCGGAGTTGACGTCGAAGGGGAGATCCGAGAGGGCGAAGCGCATCTGCTTCTCCCCTGCCGGGAGGGAGGGAAGGGAGCGGCGTCAGGGGGGGCCGCCCCGCTCTCGGGGGCCGCTCCCCCCCCCCCCGGCCCCCAGCCCCGATGGCCTCCCCCCCTCCCCGCGGCACCGCGCTCTGCCCCGTCCCGGCGCCGTGGGGCGACACCCTCAGCTCCGGCGGGGTGGGGGGGTTCCCGCCGCGCTCCTGCCTGCCCGGGGAGGGGGCGAGTCATCCCCTTACCCACGAACTTCTGAGGGGTCGAGCGTTTCCGTTTGGTGAGGCTGTTGGCCAGGCGGTCGATGAAGGTCGGCCGCTCGCCCGAGGGGTGGAGCAGAGAGTCCGGCACCATCTCCAGGTCTCGCATCTCCTCACCTGGCGAGAGGAGGGGAAGGCGGGTTGAGGCGGCGCCCGCGGGACGGGGCGAGGGGACGGGCACGCTGCGCCCCCGGCCGCAGCCTCCGCTCGGGCCTCACTCCTGCCCTCTCCAGCCGGGACGGACCTGCCGGAGGCTCCCGGGCCGCCTGCTCCAGGCCCCGAGCTTACCCCGTCGGTGACTCGGTCGCGGGGGAGCGCCGGCAGCCGGTCCGCCTCCCTTCTTCATCGAGCTGGGCCCGCTCCTGCCGCTTTGGGGAAGAGGAGCCGGCTTCAACGGATCGAAGTGCCCTCGATTTTCTTGCCGGCTCTCAACCCCGTCCCGGAGAGACCTGCCCGGCGGCGAGGGCAGCGCCGCCGCTCCCGCGCCCCCGGCGGGGCGACGGATCCTCCGGTTCAAGTCTCCGTGTGGGAACCTCGGCGGCTCCGAACGGGCGAGGAGCCAGGACGGCTCCGGCTTCGGGTCTTTGCCGGCGCAGCAAAGAGGGGGGGGGTCTGTCTGCAGGCTCCGGGGGGGAGCCCGGGGGGGCTCCCGAGCCGCGCGGTGCCCGGCGCCGGCGCCTGCCCGCGGGGTAAATCCCCCACGTCGTGGCTGCGCTCCGTCATCGACGGCAAACGCTCTCGGTGGTTCTCGTACCAGAAACACAGGCCAAGGGCGCGTTTCCATTCGGGGGGGGCTTTGAGATTCGGCCGGCGGCGAAGGGGAGGCGGCGGGGGGGTCACGCCGGGCACCGGCGGAGGTTTGCGGCGTTAAGCGGCGCGCGGGCAGGGCGGCGCCTTTGGCCCCACGAGCGCCGGGGGCTCACGCTCTGCCCCACGCAGCCCCCCCCCACCCCACACACACACCCCCTTTCTCCTAACGGGGCGTCCCCAAAGCTCGACCCTGTCACCCACAGACGGGGCTGGAAAGCGAAGCCGCGGCCCCACTCCCCACCCTGCCGGGACCCCCCTGCCGGTGTCCCCGGAGCCAGGGAGGCCGCGGGGCTCCGGCCCCCCCCCGGCACTGACCTTGCTGGCTGGCCAGCGCCTGCGGCTCAGTGTTCAGACTCTGCAGGTAGTTGTGGCACCGCTCCTTGTGCTCCTCCAGCGTGCTCTGCTGCTTGTAGCTCCGGCCGCAGTAGTTGCACTTGTAGGGTTTGCCGACGGTGGGGGAGGAGACTGCGAAAACAGGCAAACCAGAGCCCGGCCGTAAGAACAGACACGGTGCCCTCGGCGAAGAGCCCCGGGACGGGCCGGACGCGCGTCGGCGGGAGAGAAAAGGGCCCGGAACGGGCCGAGCGCGGCCCCCGAGCCGTGCCGCAGGGACCCGACCTCGCCGGCACGGCTGCCAGAGGCGGGAGCCGCAGCCTGGCCACCATCGACCCCCCCCAGCTCCACGATTCGCCTCCCGGAGACCCGCAGGGTGCTCCCGGGCTCTGAGAGATGGGGAGCTACGAAAAGAAACCATCCTCTGGCCAAATACCGAAAGCAAAACGCCCCGGACCCGGCCTCTACCCGCGTTCTGCTCCCGGTACGGGTTTCTTGTCCCGTTACGCACCTCCAGGTGAACCCTCGTGCTGGCAGCCCTGACAAGGGCGATATTTAAGGAGGGCAGCTGGGCCCCCCCCAACTTTCTAATCGTTTCTCAATATCTGTTCGCCCCGAAGCACTCAGTGGCTTGGCCAGTGCTCGGTGGCTGCGCAGAGCATGTACCCCCCCCCCCCCCCCCGAGAGATTCACGATAAAGACGCTCCCCAGACACGTTTTTGTTCTCATCTCCGCCAATTTTCTCACTTCTGACCGAAAATCACTGAAGCCACCCCGGGTCGGCGTTCAGCCTCGCCGGCCGGCGACCACCAAAAGAGAGCGGCCACCGCGCGCCACGGGGCCGGTGCGCGCTCCCACCCACGGGCTACTTACGGTGAAAACCCGCGGCCCCCCCGCGGGGAGATGGTATCTCTGCGCCCCGTCGCAGTTTCCATCGCGTGCGCGAGGCCGAGCCTGCGCCGGGGAAACCAACGGCTGACGCGGGGGTTGCGTGCCGCTCCCCGACGGCTGGTGAGGGTAACGAGGGCGGCACCTGGGCACCAGAGCAGCGGGCACAAGGGCAAGGCGGCGCCCGCCCCACTGAAGGTCTGGGAGGGGGCTGAAGGGATCCAGGCTCCCAGGGGTGGGCAGCTCGTTAGGCCAGAAGATGTTAATGGGGAAAAAAAAAGGCAAGCGCCGGGCTGGTGAACTCGCCTCCCGCCAGGCACGACGCCAAACCCCGGAGCCGCGCTGGGGACGGGGACACGGCGGCTTTCGGGACAAGCTGGGCCCGGGGAGGTTGGTTCTGGCAGCGGGAAATGCCCCAAAAGCGGCTGCTCCTGGGGGGAGCCGGAGCCCCTCGGCAGCCGCCCGCGTCACGCTCGCCCCGCGCAGCGGCGCGTCGTCTGCCACAGCCCGCCCGGACCAGGTTCTTTCTGTTCCTGTCAGATTTACGGGGCTGTTTGGGGGTTTTTTGCAGCTTGCGGTTTAACCTTTAACTGCTTCCTAAAAAAAAAAAAAAAAACCAAAACAACCAACCACCCCAAAAAAAACCCCCATTTTCAGGCTGTCGGTGAATTCACACTCACCCCCCGCCCCAGCTCTGACACGCGGATTCCCGTCAAGTGTCTGGTGCTGCGGTGGGGTCGGGGCCAGCGCCACCTCGTCCGGACCCTGCCCGGGGGGCAACAAGGAGCCCGGCCGTGGCCACACGCGCCGCAGCCCCACCCCGAGGCTCAGCCGAGCTGCGGGCAGATCCGGGAGTCCAGGAGCCGCCGCGGATTTCACCACCGACGCTCCGGGTTAGAAATCCAGGCGGAGAAGCCGATGACAAGTGCAGATCTCTCCTCCCAGCCCCCCCCGGGCAGCGGCATTGTCGCGGAGCAGCGCAGTGTTGGTTTGCTCCGGTCCCGAGGGAGGTGAGGATGCCACCAGCCGCCGGGTCCGAACACAAAAATGCGCGTTCGGAATTTACTCCTCAAATCTCGCACTTCGGCTGCGGGAGCCTCGACTCCAAATTCCATTCTGCCTCATCAATCTCCATCACTTGTGCAGCTTTTAAAGTCAAGAGTTCCCCAAGCGACTCGGTTTCGTTACTCCCAAGCGGAACAACCCGAACCCCCGCGTGCGTTCGTGCCCCGCCGAGCCCTCCCGACGCTGCGCCGGGAGCGGCGTTGCCTCTCCAAGCCGGGAAGCTCCGTCCTGGGGATCAGCCTTCCCCCCCCCGGCCCAGCCCGCGGTTCGGGGCTCTGGGGACAGGGGGGACACGGAGGAGCCTGGGGCCCGCCCCGGCGTGGGGACGGGGGGACCGCGCTGTCCTGCCGCGGCCCTCGGTGGGCGACGCCGGCGCCGGGTCTCGCCTCAGGGACGGGGCTTCAGGCGGCTGCAGGACAGGGAGGGGGTTCCATCCCGCGCCGGGCTCGGCCTCGCGACCCATCGCTTTTCCTTTTACCCCTCGGTCTGTTCTTCCAGATCGTCGCCGCTGACCCACCGGCCCCTGCTCGTGTCCCGGGGGTCTCGGTCCATCCGTCACCTGCCGCCAGCGAGAGGCTTCGGGGGGCAGCGAGGGCCCATCAGGGTTCCCCCAAGTTCTTCGCCCCTGTAATACCCGCAGCACGAGCAAGGGGGCCGCTCTCCTCGCCCGGCCCCGCCGCCAGAAGTTTCTCCCGAGCTGCACCACAAGCAGAAACGCTCCTCCCAGCGCCAGCTCCAGGTTCGCTGATTTACCGGCTGCGAAGCGGCGAGGACGGAGAGGGAGGGAGGGGGGTCTCGGGGGGCCGGCGGCTCCTCTCAGCTGTCCCGGGTGTGGGCTGCAGCTTCTGATCTATTTCAGAGCGACTCGGCGCGTTTGATCTGGATTTTAATACCTCACTTTTTTGGACAGCACATCCTCCGAGATGAAAGCTCCGCGTCCCTCGTGGGGACGCCGTGAAACGCACACGCCTCTAGTTAAGGCAGAGGGGGGGAAAGCCGAGCCCCGCCGCCTTCCACCCAGGCAGGGCAACCGCCAGACTTTCGCCTGTGAAATCCACATTCAACGGAGGTTTTTCTTAGTAATTAGCTCCCACAAAGACTAATTTCTGTTTGATATTTTGTGAGGGCTCGTCCCGTTTCGGCGTGTCTTGACTGCAGGACTCAAGACGACCCTTGCTCTGCGTGGCCGCGGGGAGATGCCGGCACAGCTCGGCCGAGGACCCACCCCCGGGCGCGAGGGACGGGCAGCGGAGACGCGACCGCAGAGCCCAGGAACGACCCGACCCCGCGACCCGGGGTCCCTCGAGGCACGTTCGTTAATTAACCCGTGAGCGGGCTCAGAGCGGGGGCTCGCCGGCCCCCGCGCCCCACCTGCGAGTTCCCGGACCGGGGCTCTGCCACGTAACGCCCCCGAACCCACACCCCGACGCGGAGGGTTTCAACACAGCGACGGGCGGGCACCTTCCGAACGGGACTCTGCTCCACACACGACAGATTTATTTTTTTTTTTTGTCCAAAACTCCTGGAGCCGCCCAGCTCCAGAGCACCCAAACCCCGCGCGCCGAAGGTCCCCGGGCAGGTCGCTCCTCCCCGCGCCGACGTGGCGCTGCCCGGGATGGAGGCGGAGGGGAGGAAGGACGATGGTGATGGCTCCGTCGGGGAGGGCCGAAGGCCTCGGGGCGGAGCGGCCACGGCGCAGCCGGTGCGGGCAGCCCTGCGGTGCTCCGTGGGGAGCGGGGCTGTCGCCGCGGCCGGGCTCTCCGCGCTCTTTGCTCTCCGAGTTAATGACACGAGGGTTTCCGCATCCAGTTACCGCCTTCTCGCTTGGGTTATTTTCCCCCCTTAGAGATAAGGAAAGAACGTGGGGGAAAGATTTCCTTGGCATTTCTCCCCATTAACTGGCAAAGCCCAAGGCTGCTCATCTCGCCTCCTCCCCCGGGGTGACACCAGCTCTCTCCCGGTGTCACAGACCGCTGCCACCTTCCAGCCAGGCTCAGAGCCAGACGAGACCAGCAAGGTTTTACACCGAGAAACAGCTTTGTCCCTCGGCAGCGGGGACATCCAGAGACAAAATATAATGGATGGAAAACTCCTGCAAAGCACCAAACCCCCTCGCAGACGCCAGGCGAGAACCAACAGCCCCATTCCAGGCTCCGGGGGTCAAACCGCCCGGGTTCCCCTCCGGCATCTCCCGGAAAGACTCGGGTGCGGGAGGGAGATGAACTCCCAAACGAAGCAGCAAAGGGGGAAGATTTGTCCACAGCTTAAACCCAGAGCATCGCAGCCTCTGACTGAGAAGGGCAGAAACTTAAAGCAAACGGAGGTCCTCGGGCCCGGCTGCGAGGGGGGAGCAGGTTTCTGGGCTCCTGGGTGCGGCTGTGCCGAGAACAGGCTCTTCAGGGCCAGGGTTCTCCCTCCACGGAAGCGCACGGCGCTCGTCTCCACGCGGCGCGCGGAAGGTCGGAGCCGCCACCGTTCAAAGCCTCGAACTGGAAAGTTCGTCAGAAGGCGCCGGTGAGCAAATCGGGGGGAAGGAGCACAGAGCAGGGGCCGGCTGCGCGCTTCGCTCCCGCCCGTGGCCCCCGCCAGCTCTTACATCACGGAACCGGAGGGTTGAAAACCACATCTCAAATGTCACATTTGAAAAGGACAATGTCAAAACAAGAGGCAGACAAAACCCCTCAGCGCTCATTTTCGCTGGGGCAGGGCACACCCAGGGGTGGGACCTATCCTGACTCAATAAAATCTATTAAACATTTATCTTTACAAGTAAGAGATGCAACAACCCCCAGGAAGGGCTGGGACGCAGCGGCACAAAGCCCCGCGGGTGCCCCCGGGGTCCGTGGAGCTCCCGGACCGTTCGCCAGCCGCAGCCACAGCCCCCCCCAGGCACGGGAGCCGAGAGGACAGCGAGTGTGGGCGCTGCCGGCCAGGAGCTGCGGGCGCTTTGGGGAGCTGGGCTCAAACCCCCGGGTTTCGTGGCATCACGGCGCGTTCCCTCCCTGCCTCCTCCTCCCCCCAGCCGCGGGTACCCACCGGAGTGCGTCCGCAGGTGGCCGGTGAGCGCGTCCCTCCTGCGGCACGCGTAGTTGCAGAAGGGACACTTGAAGGGCTTCTCGCCGGAGTGCAGCTTGATGTGACGCAGGAGGTTTCCCTTCTGGGTGAAGGAGGCTCCGCACTGGTTGCAGTGGAACGGCCTTTCTCCTGCAAAACCAGGTGAAACTCTCGGTTAAAAGCATTTTCCAAGCCTGCAGAGCAGCAGCTCTCGAATCAACAGCGCCGAGCACGTTTGGGAGGGAAAGGCCTCGGCTGCCGACCAGCTCCGGGCGCGACCCCGCACCCCGGGAGCCTCAGCCCTGCCGCTGGCGGTTGGACGATGATGAGGAAGGAGCTACACGTGCCTTCCCGGACCTTCCCCGGGGCCTGACACCCACCTCCCGCAGCGTCTGCGCCCACCAGCCAACACCCGCAGAAACCTCCTGCCCTGGGCCCCCCCGCCCGCCGCTCACCGGTGTGGCTGCGCTTGTGCACCATCAGCACGTTGGGGCCGATGCACACCATGCCGCAGATGTCACACTTCAGCTTGCCGTTGGGCAACCGAATGCCCCCGGGGGAGTGCGGCTCCTGGCCCGTCCCGTCGCAGTAGCCCAGGGGCTCCGAGAGCGAGTCCTCCACGATCACGCTGTCCTCCTTCTCGAGCATCCGGTCGTCCTGCGAGAGCAGCCGGCTGGCTTCCTCATCGCTGTACATCTCCACCTTGATCGAGTTTGCTACGGGGAGGCAGAAGGGACGAGACACCGTCAGCAGAGGAAAAAAAAACCAAAAAACCCTCTGAAGTTAAAGAAGGCGGGAGCGCAGCTTAGGCGAGACTTGCTCCTGACAGAAACACCGTGACGCGTTAAGCGATTTGTTCGCGGTATAAACGTGCATCTTCTTATTTCTTACTGTGTCGGCTACTCGAGAGCAGACACCGAACGCGATCGCACGAGGTTACGGGATGGACGGTTTGTTTGCACACCCCGAAGGCTCCTGCTCTGCATCCTGCCCTGTAGGGCGACTGGCTGGAGAAAAAGAGAGTGAGTTCCCTGGATTCAAAGGCAGAGGGGGAAAGAAAATCTGCTCGTGCAGAGGAAGCAAAGACACCGAATTTTGAGTGAATCGGTAAAGGCTCAAAAGCCCCGGCCCGAAGAGCCTCACACGACTCTCCTGGACGGTCACTAAACCTCAGGTCGCTAGAGGAGACGCTGCTTCACCGCAAGTCGCTCCAAGACCTGGGATCCATCGACTATCTTAAAGGCAAAAAAAAAAAAGAAACAGAAGAGGCCGGTGCTGGTGGAACCCCCCGGCCCTGCCCCGGCTCCCCGCAGGCAGCTCTGCCCCTGCCCGTCCCTCAGCCGCAGGAATCGCGGCAAAGGCAGCGAAGGGACCAACGCGAGACACCCGTGGGGCGGCGTTGGGGCACCGAAAACCCCAAGAAAGCTTCTGTGGAACTGGGGAAGGGGGTGCCCGGGACCGGCGAAAGGTCCCGCGGCCGCAGAGCAGCCACCCCGCGGCACTTCTGGCCCAGGCAAGGGGGCAGGAGCCGGAGGAACGGCCCCCCCCGAAGCCGGAGGGGCGCGGGGCCGGGGCGGCAGGTGGGGGTCCCCGCCGCGGCCAAGCCCCCGGGTTTCCCTCCCCGCCGCTACCTTTCCTTCCTCCCGCAGCGCCAGGAGCGGAGGCTGGCGAGGGGATGCGCCAGCCCTGACCTACATTCCCGGCTGCTCTAATGATCTGTGGAATGCCACAAATCAAACACTCCCCGAGACGACGGCGACCGCTCCGCTCCCGCCGCTGCCAGCAAGCTGCAGCCCCGCGGGGACCGGCAGAGAGAAGGACGGGGGAAACCTCTGCCTCTCCCTCTCCCTCCTCCCGGTGAGCTCGTCCACCCTCCTCCCGCGGCCGAGCGTCCGTCCCACCTGGCGCCGCCGCCCGCGCCCTCCGCTCGAGGGAGAACCGTCGCCGGGACACCCTCAGCCTCGGTGAAAAGTCGCCCGTCCGGAGAGCCCGTCTTTAAATGATCAAATTGGAAAGTTTCCTCCCACTTTCAGCCATCGCCAGCAGCCGGGAGCGAGAGGGAATCCCCCGGGGAGGCTCCCGGGCGCTCTCCCCGGCCGATCGCACCCACTACCTGCTCCCGCGGGGCTGGTCCTGGCGGGCCGGAGGAAGATGACGCTGGAGAAAAGTCGAATCCAGGTCACCCACATGGCCACGCACCGAGCCCACGGGCTTAAACAAAATATTTACAGAATCCCTTTAAATATCAGATTCTTATTTCTTCCATTTAAAGCAGGAGGCTCTTCCCAATCCCTTAAGAGGAGAACTGTGGGGGCTGGAGGAAACTGAACTTTATATAGACAAAGGAGACTCTGCTGCTGCCCGCGGGGCAGGAGATTGCAGAGTCCAAGCTGCCTGGTGGAGCCAGGCGTGAGAACGGCGCGGGCTGAGCGCAGCCACACACAAACCCCAGCAGCTTCCAGATCTGGGGCTGACTCGACCCCTGGGGCTCGTTCAGCTCTTTGTGAGAGCGCGAGCGCTCACCCACGGCCCGGGGACGCCCGCGGCGGGTTCGAGAAAACCTCGGTAACGTCCCGGGAGCCGAACTGCCCGCAGGATCCGACCTGTAAAACCCGGGGGGGGGCTCCTGAACAAAGTCTCGCGTAGGCTGGGGCAGGGTCGGTCCGTCCCGGACGGCTTCGGGTCACTCACCGGGAGAGGAGGACGCGCCAGCGCCGCAGAGCCGGGACGGCGGCAGCGAAAGGGTCCCGGTGCTGGGGGGACCCGCGCCCCCCCGCTGCCCCCCGGGGCCGGACCGTGCCCGGCGCAGAAAGCCCCTCTCCTGTGCCGCCTTCGAGGCCGGGCGGCAGGCGGGAGGGCCCTGGCTCTCCCCCAGAGCTAGGTACGGCTTTGCAAGTGGGGATTAACGAGGAGCAGCAGCATGGAAGCGATTCATCCGAGACTGCGTGAGGTTTATTGCCGGGTGAAGAGCCCAGGAATCCCGGCTGGCTCCCTCCTTCCCTTCCTGCGTCCTGGCGCGGGCAGCGCTGCCTTCCCCGCGCGGCTCCGGGCAACGTGAACTGTGCGGGCACCCGGCCTCGGCAATCGCAGGCACTTCCAGACCGTCTGCGGAGCCACCGGCCGGAGGCACGGCCGGCTGCGGCCCGGGAGGAGGCTGCGGCGGGAGCATTCCCGCGGGGGGGGGCTGAACCGCCCCGACGCGTCGGCCGGTGCCACCGGGCGCACCCGGGAGCCCCCGCGCCAGGAGCCGCCTCCGCGCAGACACGGCGGGAAAAGCCGCGGCGGGAGCTGCCGGGATGAGTTGACGTTCGCTGCACTTTGATTTTCTGGTTGGGTTTTTTTTTTGTTGGTTGGGTTGTTGGGTTTTTTTCCCCCCTTCCATTCCCCCGGGGACTTATTTTTTCCAGGGGCATAGAAGGGAGGCCAACTATTGTTCTGTAATTCTCCTTTCAGAAGCAATGCAGAGTCCGGTCTCACTGGAGAGAACTCTCTGCTGGCAGAACAGGTTATATAATATTCTTGCTCCTCTGGGGCACGATGCTTGCTGGATGAACCAGCTGTGAAGTCAAGTCAGATCAGAGGCAATACCATCACTCGCATCCCGCTGTTAAAGGGGAAGGGATCGTTATTGTCCTCCCCGTCAGTCCCACGCGCTCAGTTCCTTTTGCTTCTGATCAAGCGAAAAGGCTGCGTTACCTCCCAGAGCTGTCCTCTGCCAAAAAGCCAAGATTTTGTTTCTTTGCAGAGCTCCTGAGCGCCTTTGTAGGGCAAATGTAAAATAAATAGCAAGTAATAAAAGGAAAAAATGGCAACAGAGCTCATTCTAATGGTACCGCCCGTGAAAACGGGATGTTTTGGGCTCGTTATATCCCGGTTCAGAAAGAGGAACCTTCACAGGCCAGGACCTCAGCGGGGCCGTCCCGAGCACCTCGCTGCGGGGTAAATCCCGGGGGAGTTCCCCCGCTTGGCAAAGGAATAGGAGAGGGCCCGGCGGGAGCGGGAGGGAGCGGGGGGATCCGAGCGGCGCCGGACTTGTCGGGGTCGGTCGAGTCCATCGGTCCGGCAGCGAAGGGAGCGGACGGCGCGGGGCCGAGGGACGGGCTGCGGCCACTCCGAATCCCCTGTGACCAGGGCAGGTTCTTGTCACCAAAAAAGCAGTTTCCTTCATTTTAAATAAAAAGCAGAGAGCGCCAGCGGCAGGCGGGGAGGGAGACGGAAGGTTTCACGTTGCAGACGGGAGATGCCCCACACGGGGCCCGTTTCTCGGTCCTGGTCAGGCGCCAGCACCCGCTCGGCCGCGTTTCGTCACCCCGTGGCCTTCCCGGCGCACCCCGAGACGTTCGGGGGTCCCCGAGTCTCCCGCAGCGACACGAACAACCCCCCGGCAGAGTCGCTGGGGTCGAGGCAGAGCTCAGCTGCCACCTGAACCACGGCACCTGCCCCAGCCACGACACCAGAGGACGTGGAGCAGCTTCTCGCTTCCCACCCGGCCACCCAGACAGATAAAAAAAACTTCTAAAGCAACGGATGGCTCTGCAGCCCCTCCTGAGTTGTGACTATTAACAGCCTGGGACACGCGGCTGCGTGAAAGTCGAGGTGGAATTCACAACCACAAGGGGAGACCCCGACTCCTCGGCAGCCACAGCCGGTGCCCAGGGCCAGAAGCGGGCGGCTGCTCCGCTCCATGCGAGACCCAGGCAGGAGAAAAACAAAAAAACAACAAAAAAACAAAACACCAAGAGCCAGACTCAGAGTCACAGCGGGGAGTCAAAATTTGTGTCAGGCCCGAGCGAGCGCAGGGTGTGGGGACAAACCGTGGAGTGGGGTACTCACCGCTGAGGGAGCGGCTCGGGGAGGAGTGCTGGCTGTTGGGCGTGCTCACCGCGGGTCCCACGATGGCCGAGCTGAACTCCTTCTCCAGAGAGGAGTCCCCACTGCCTGCGGGGGGAGGGAAACACAAGTCAGCGACGCCCGAAGCACGGCTCGGGGCTGCGGGCAGGGGCTGGAGGACGCGGCTTTCAGCCCAGGGCAGCGGCTGGCAGCGCGGCCGGGGCGGCAGCCCGGTGCTTCCCGGCCCCGACCTCCTCGGGCGCCGCGGCAGCAGCGCGCTCTGCTCTCCTTGCCAGCTCGCAGAGCCGGGCTGGCCGGGGGGGACCGGGCCACCCCCCCGGGCACGAGCAGCAATTCCCCCCCGAAACAACCCTGCGCTGCCCGGCTGAGCCCAGCGCCCTGCCCGGGCGAGCGGGTCCCTCCGCCAGGCACCGGCGTCCCCCGCCCCGACAGTCCCTGCTGAGGTGACAATCCCTGAGCAGGTCCCTGGATGTTGAACCCCCCCTGCCCCGACAGACCCCCACAGCCCCGGGAAACGGGCCCTTGCCCGTTCACGCTGGGAAGCGAATTGAGCGACGCAGCTGCCTACCAGGTCACCTCGAGCCCAGGGCCTGTGCTCGCCAGGCCAGGCTCAGTTTTTCCCCTTCGGGGACCAGCGGGTTTCTGTTCCGGCGAGATGTGGGGGCTGCCAGGGCGCAGGAACCCCCCCGCTCCCGGCCAGCCCTCCCCACCGCGCGCCCGAGAGCCGGGCAGCTGCCTGCAGCGGCGCTGCGGGGACGGGGACGGCGGAGTTCCATGATGGGAAGCGCAGAAGCGCCGCGAACGCCTTTAGCACAGCTGGGAATGTTATTTCTAAATACTCGCATCTGGAGAAACTCTTCCCTCGGTGCTCCCCGAGCCCAGTTCATCCCATTGTCTGATGACTGCTGGGACGCTGAGCTCATCAGCCTCGCTGAGCAGGGGAAGGGTTTATGGCAACTGCCCCCGGTGAGGCGGCGTCTTCCGAATCGCGGCTCGGCCGCCACCGAGCCGGGACGCCCCAGCAGCACCCTCACGCTCCCCAACTCCCCGCAGCAGCATTTTCATGAGGTTTCCTCCTTCCTTCCCGGGGTCACGGAGGGAGAGACTTGGAGGACCCTTCCCTCTCCCCTCCCCACGCTGCCGCCGCCGTGTTTGAGTCACACGAAGCCTCTGCGCAGCGCCGGGCGCAGCGGAGAGGTTAAGGAAGAGGCTGAGCGGGGAGGGAGGGGGCTCTGCGGGCCGGGGGCACGTCCTGCGGCCGAAAACCCAACAGCCGCTGCCTGGGGTGGGACCGACCCTCCCGAAGGGTCTCGGTACGTCACAAGCGGCGGCCTGAGCCCACCCCGCTCACATTCGCCTCCACAGGCATCTCGGGGGGGGGGGGCCAGGCCTTCCCTTCCCTCTCCGCCGTGCCAGCACAGGGGGGTTCAGACACCTCCGAATCCCCCTCCAGGGTCAGTCCTCTGCCCAGCGCAGCCCCCTGCGCCCCTTCTCCTCCGCGCGCAGAGAGCGAGCGGAGACGGCACCGAGTTATTTCAGGATCCTCCTCCCCCCCCGCCGCTCCCGTTTAACTCGCATTATTCTACCTTGCTGGAGATACCCTGGAGTGTTATCACAGCCAACTCCTTGGAAACAGCGCTGGAGCCCAGGCTGCGTGTGCATGTCTGCGTCGCTGGCAGGGCGCACGCAGCCACTCACCTTCCAGGAAGAGCAGATTCCTGGAAGCGAGGGAAACGACCGTCATTTTACAGGCAGGCGGCACGGCGAGCGGGAACCGGGGCTGCGCCGCTGCCCGGCGCAGGGACAGGCGGCCGCGGCCTCCCGAGAGCACGGGGCCGTGCCGCGCCGGGCGGGGATGATGCTCTGAGGAGGGAGAGGGCAGGGGACGGGGGGCCAGGGATGCTGCGGGGTCTCTGCTCTGCCCTCGCAACGCAGCCGGCGGCCCCCGGGCTCAGCGACCGGGCACCGGCCCCGAAATATCGGTGGGAAATAGAGGATCTGGTGGCCGGAGGGAGAACAGCATCGTCCCTCGCGTCAGCCCAGCGGAGGCTCGTGTGGGCTCCGATCCTCCTGCACCGGTAAGGGGAGGCCGAAGCCCCGGTCCTCAGCTCCAGGAACGGAGCAGAAGCGTCGCCGGGTAAAGCCCCGGCGCTGCCTCGAGGAGCCACTTCGCGGGCGCCTCCGAGTCCAACGGCCACCACACGCGAGCCCGTGGCCCCGTGCTGGAGTCACGAGGGATTTCGTTTAGGCGGCGCTTGCAGGTGAGCTTACCTCGGCGGGCAGTTCCCATCCTACAGAAAATGACCCTCCCGGTGCCAGGCTTAGCCCGGCCGACGAGGGCGAGGCTCGCTGACAGAGCCCCGGGCGATGCTGACGGCGGGGAGAACCCCCTGCGCTGTTTTACAACCTGTTCCCAGCTGCTGCCAATCTCCCACGTATCGGAGCAAGGTTAAAAACCCCGAATTAGAATGTAAGCCCAACGTTAAGGAGAAAAAGAAAGTTAATTTCTCCTCGGTCCCTTCAAGCATCCTGTTTTCAGCTCAAAGCTCAGCTCCTCTGCCAGCCAGCTCCACCCTCCGGACCCCACAGGATCCTCCTTATCCCAGAGGATCCTCAGTCTCCTCCCGACGGGAAGCACTGCGGGGTAACACGGGGGTGACCCCCCTGCCCAGAACCTCCCCAAAACGGCTCAAGCCAGCGCGAACCTTCGCCCGGCCGAGAGCCGCCGCTCCTGCGGGAGGGATCGGTGTCCAGCCCCCCCAGAGCTGCGTGGATCTCAGCCAGGACCCCCCCCCCAACTCCAGAAAATCTCCCCCCCAAGATGGGGACGGGGCTTTTCCCTCCGTGCAGCAGCGGGTCTGACAGCGGGGGCCCCCCAGTAACGGCTCCCCGGGAAGGCGGGCAGGCTGCCCGCGCCGACAGCGAGAGCTGAAGCACTATCCCACCCCTGGGAGCACCCAGCGCCTGGTTTCGACGGTCTCTCAGCAATTTCCCTCCCTGATAACTTTTCAGACTTGAGATTTCAGGAAATATTGGGTCACATTTCATTCGCTCTAAAAAAAAAAAAAAAACAAAAAAAAACCCCCAACAAATGGAAACCTGAACGTCAGGCAAGAGACGGTTGGCGTCTGCAGCCCAGTTACCCGAGAGCCGGGAGCGTTTAACCCCGTTCTCGGGTGCCCGGCACCCAAATAAAAGAGGGTAAAACCGGAGGAACCTGGGGGCAGCCTGAAAACGTCCCCCATCTCCCACCAGCCCCCGACACGCACGTGGCGGGAGAAGCGGAGACAAACCTCGAGGGTGCTGGGCCGCCCCGGGAGAGCAGTGGAGCGAGGGGGGGCAGGATCCCGCGGGCACCGGGACGCCCCTCGCCCAGCGCCCACAGAGGGACTCACGGCCCGGGGAGGCACCGGCGAGCTCTCCCGCCCGCCTCCACCGTGTTCTACCCCTCTGCGCCAACGGCTCTGTCTGTGCCAGCGCTGATTCAAAACTGACTTTATTTTCCTGTGAAGAATTCAAAGGAGAAAAAGTATTTCGCATTCACAAAGAGTTTCCGGGCTGTCGGCCCCCGCGCTACCTGATGAACGTGAACTTTACGGAGAGTTCGTTTAATTAAACATATTTCACAGAAACGAGTTTCGGGAGCTCTGCTGTTTGTTTCCTCCGCTCGCCTCAGATCCGCAGCAGCTCAGCGACCCGAAGTGGCTAATTGCCAGGCCTGACCCTAACGACCACCCGCCCTTCGTTAGCTGTGCCCCGCGCCCCGGGCCGGCTGCGCAGCGCGGCGTCGCTCCCCGAGTCCCAGGGAAGTCCAGAAGGAGCCACCTCGGCCCCGAGACGCTGCTCTTCCCTCCTCCCCCCGTTAACCTTCCCCAGGCTCCAGGAGCTGCTTAAACCTCGGACCCCCAGGACTGCAGCACTGAAAGCTCACACGGGCCCCCAAACCCTTCGGGGAAGCATTTTGTTGTGTAACAGAGACCCCCCGAAACCTGAGCAGCGAACTGCGGCGGGCGCCTGGAGGAGAGCCGGGGGTCTGACCCCAGCAGGGATCCCCGGGGACGGGAGGGGCCTCCGCTGAAAGCAGGAGCACACGGTAGCTCCGAGGGTGCCGGGACGCTGCGCAGGGTCCCCCCGCGCGGCCCCCCGAGGCGCCGTGGCCGGGCGCGGCCGGGTCCGGCCTCGCTCCCCGCTGAGCCCCGCGGGACCCGACCTCCCGCCTCTCCTGGCGCTGGGTCACGGCGAGAGTTCCCTCCGGCTTTGCCACTTCTAAACCTGCATCAGGTCTTACTCTAATCCCGCTCTTCTCCCGAGCAAAGACAGACAAACCGAGGTGCTTTCACTCTGCAAACACCAGTCCCCGAAGATAAGAACAAATCCCACCGAACCAGCCCTCACCCGCGGCCCCCACCGGCTGTAAACCCGGCTCCTGCAGGCGACCGGATAATCTCAATCCCCGCGGCCCCAGCACGGCAGCTCCGGCCCGTGTGACCCCGCCGGTTCCCGAGCGACCCGGCAGGCCGGCGGCGTCGGCTTTAGTCCGGAGCTGAGCCTGGGTTTAACCTTAACACGCCCCGACAGGCGCCGGGCGCGCGGCCGAGCTCGCCCACGCCGGGCAAACCGGGAGCGGGGCTAAACCCCCGTTCCGTGAGGCCACCAGGAGCCCCGAACCTCCCCGAGACCCTTCGGCTGGAAAAACGTTTTTCTACGTTTTCCTTTCAGCTTGCAGCGGGGTTTGAAACTTCACTCACCGCTGGCATGGGGGCACCCGCCCGCCGCGTCAGCGGGCGAAGGCACAGGCACATCAACTTCAGCATAAACCTCCAAGGCTCAGCCTAGGCACCGGGTTTTAAATCAGCTGTTTATTGCGCCGTGGGCTTTAACACTTCTCAGATACCTCACGAAACAGGCTGACGCGCTCAGTACCGTTCCCCAGCGCTTCACGGCGGCAGCAGCCCAGCGCCAGACAAAGCAAGAGCGCCCAGGACAGCTCAGAGCCAGAGGATGAGGCACCTTAAAACATTAACGACCCGAAACAAGCGGCAGAAATCAAGATCAGACGTACCAGATATGTAAGATCGTCCATTACAGTCTTCTATATCCATCTTTAAGGTACTTTGCTGAAAGAGAAAGCAGAGCTCGGTCAGAGTTTGCCTCCAGAACCTCCTTGGACTCTCCTCCTCCGGTAAAACCACCCGACAGCCCCCGGGCGCGGAGGAGTTACTCACCCCACGTTCCTCTAACGCTGCTCCGCGGCTCAACACCGGCCCCGCGACTTCACCGCCGGCCCCAGAGGACGACCCCGACCCTCCTCCCCGCGCCGGCGCCGCCGGGACGCGACGCGCTCGCGCCCACGGGGAGATGGAGCCTGGAGCGCGGGACGCGCGTGGCCGAAGGGCCCGGCTCCATTTTATCCACCGAAAAAAAACGGGGGTTTGGGCAACGAGAGCGACGGCCGAGGCAGGAGGCTCTGGTGAGCAGCCTCGCAACAGCCGCTCCAACGACCACACCGAAATAAAAGGGAAATCTGCCTCATATTTGGCTGCTCGGCTCCCCACGGAGATAATGAAGGTTTTATACATTCAAATGGCTTTTATTTGTCAATTACACCGGCTGTTTAAAAAACAAAACGAGCCCAGTTTTAGAAACAGGAGTTTCGCTGTTTAGAGCCGGCTCTAATTGGCAGTTGATAGGGTCGGAAACGGAGCGTTTGCTGCAGAGAACAATTTTTAAAAGCGATAATTTGTGGAGACGAATTGTCTCCTCGAAAAGGAAAATCCCCGCGATTTGCAGCGTGCGAGCGCTCCCCGGCAGCAGCCACGCTGCTCGTTTCCTCCTCCGTCCCTCGAGCAGCCGACACACCGTGGAGGGCGAAGCTTCCCAGAGACCCGGGTCCCTTTTCCGAGCTGAAAGAACTCGGTCGCTCCCTTCCACGGTGCCCCCTTTTAAAAGCAGATTTTTAACAATAACTGCTTCTCGGATGAACCGAGTTGTACGAGTCTTGCTCCTGGCAACGCACCGCTCGAGATAAGTACAGATGCGGACGAGGCACGTTAGGCCGGGCTTATTACCCCGTCGGACCCGACTACTTGCTTGATGTTAATTAAGAAGAGACGCTGGCGCCGCGCTCCGTGTCGCTGCGGAGCTCACCGGGGGCTCGCTGGCTCTGGGGAGGCTTTTGCCCACTGGGCACCAGTTTCCACCCAGTCCAGCCCAGCGATACCCTGCGGCGGGTCCCACTCGAGCATTTCGCCCCGCAGGCTTTGGGGAGATGGAGACACCGGCCAAGGAAAAGCCGAGCGCCCCGGAGTTCCCCTTCCCACCCCACGGCGGCCGTGAACTTCACAAGATGAAAATAATTCAGGTTGAGATCTCTCTCTCAAGCGCCAGGTTACACAGGAACTGTGGTTTAAAACGCATCCTGCAGCTTTATTTTTGTTGAACTGGTAATTTTGCTTTTCTGCCCTACGCACACCCACTCAGAGATCTGTCTGCTTTGCACAAAGGGCACGGCAACACGCTAATAAAAATCAATTTTATTTAGAAAGCCCTTTCTCTCCCGTGCTCTGCAGAAAATAGCAATTTTTTTCTAAAAAAAAAGACCAAGCAGCTGTCTGATGGGCACAGCAAGCTGCCCCCTCCCAAACCCCTCGCTGCCTCGCAGGGACCCGTCACACCCCGGGCTCGTGGCCGAGGCCAGGGACGGGCAGGACCCCGGTGTCCTGCCTAATCCACAGAGCGCGAGCAGCGAGAACGAGAAATTAATTTCCCTCCAAGTAATCAGCTAACAATCAGCCAAAGACCGTTCAGTTGAGGCGCCAGTTCTGTGGCTCCTTCCTACCGGCACACGCGGTCTCGTTAACGTTAAGGGGATGACGTGCAATAAAGGGGGTCGATTCCTCGCTCCTTTGTGTTTTAAAAGGGGACCCAAAGAAAAACACCGGGAGCGTTTCAGGAGCCCCGAGCCACGTGTCAGCAGTTATTTTCCTTAAATTTGGCCGAGCGTAAAGCCTTGCGAGCAGGGATTGTCATTTTTAAAATTGCAAAAAGCACCGAGCCGCCGGCCCTGGAGCTCGGCAGAGCTGCGGCCCGTCACGACCCTGCGGCTGGAGAACGACCCCGCGCGGCGTTGGCTCTCCGGGTCCCTTCGCGTTCGAGAAGCGCCACGGAAGGGCCCCGGACTGACAAACCCCTGGGTGGAAACGCGGCCCTGGGAGAAAGGGGCTGCTGCTTCCCGGGACGCGGCTTCGGCCCGTCCCCACGCGACGGGGAGCGACGGCGGCCGCCCCCGAGCTGCCCCCTGCCCCCTCCATCTGGGTGGATGGCGACCAGGGCGGCGAGGACCTGGGTCGGGGACCACCGGGCACAGGGGGCACGTCCCCGGCTCGGGACCTTCTTCCCAGCTTTAGGTGTGATCATCAGCTTGGGAATCGGAGACAGAAGCGCTTGAAAATTAGAGCAGAGCGTCTCCAGCGCCGCGCGCCGCTCTCTCCCCTCTGAAATAAGGACTTTTCCCCAAGTGACAACATTCAAAGAAAGAAAAAAAAAAAGTCCTCAGAACTAGCCCAATTTAAAAAAACCTCCACCTCGGCATGGTGCAATTCCTGAATGTCCTTTGCACTAATAACAAGCGGCTTCTGCAGCGGCCGGGCCCGGGAGAGGGGCCGAGTCTGTGCTTTTTCCTGGGATGGCAGAAACATCCCAGAGACGGGAAAAGCCTCTCGGATCCCTCCGACGCGGGGCTCCCGCCAGCTGCCCCCAGAGCCCGTTATACCCCGACGAGCCTCGTGGTCGTCGGGAAAGGCCTCAGTCTCTCTCCTCTTACCTTCTCCCCGGTAGTTCTGGTTAGACCTCGGGCGCCGTGAAACGACCCTGCAGCCAAACGCTTGGCAGGAAGATCCCCCCCAGCCCAGCGACACCCAGGAACGTGCCAGATTATTTTTAAGGTTACAACCCCGGAGGGTCAACGCGCAGCTGCCGCCAGACTCGCACAGAAACCAGCCAGAAACCTCACAACCCCGCGGTCTGACCCGCTCCTCGGCGTGGCCTGCAGGCGGGGACTGGGGACACCCCGGTCCCAGCCTTCCGCTGCCCGGCACGTCGCTGGCCGTGCCGAGGGCTGGCTCCTTCCCCCGCAGCTCAGCTCGGTGGGGTCGGGGTCCCCAGAAGCAGCGGCGAGAGGAGACGGGGCGCGCGCAGCGGGAGGACACGCTCGGGGCGAAGCGGCCTCCTGTCGGGGTAAGAATTAGTAAGCGCTGTAAAGGTCCCCGCAGTTTCTTTTTCCCGACCATTATTTCCATTAGCTGCCGCTTATTTTCCAACGTGAGGAGTTTTTTTCCACCTTTGCCGCAAATAGAAGGTCGCTGAACGAGCCGGCTGCTCAAAAATAACAAAAGTTTGTGTCACTGGAAACGCTTCAGAACCCAGCGCGGGGGAAGTGCCCGGAGAGCCCCCGGCCCGCCGCGGACGCGGCTCTGCCCCGCGTGTGCCGGCACCGGGCCCCGTTCAAAAGCAAAAATTCAAGCGTTGTGACGTGTTTTACGAAAAACCCGAGGGTTTGAGGCAGCGCTGGGGCTGGACGGCAGCTGACAGCTCCTGGCCGAGCTGGGCAGGACCTGTCACCTCCGCCGCCGTTTGTCATCAGGGCGGCCCCGGAGCCAAGCGGCGCCGACAGGAACGTTCTCAGGTCGCTGCTTTAGGGACGGGCAGAAAAAAAAAAACTAACCCCCCAGCTGAGCCCCGGGCAAGCCCCGGACAGGTCTGAGATCACCCCCCGTGTCCCCCCGGCTGCTGGCAGGGGCCAGTGCCCAGACAGCGCCTGCGCTTCGGGCGCCTTAACCCAAGAACTGAGCAGCTGCAGCTACGATTTCCATCATTTTATAAATAAAACAGGGGGGGAGAGAGAGAGAGAGAGAGAGAGAGAGAGAGAGAGAGAGAGAACACCCTCAGAGGGTCCAGCAGCGCGCAGGTGACGCAAGCGCCGTCCCCCACCTGAGCCAGGTGTCATTTTTCACCAATATTCACCACCTGGAGAAGCTCCTCCCCGTGCGAACACACGACAGGACACGAGCCTCGCCCGCTTATCGAGAGAATTTTGTCTAAAAGCCTGCCGAGGGAAGCAGCACTATAAACCAGCACAGAGTAAAATGTAAAAAATTCCTCGTCTTGAACACGCTCCCGAGGTTCGGCGACTTCGGCAAAGTTTTAATTCAAAGCAAAGCGAGGGCCGTCTCCCACCAGGGTCTTTGTTCGGGATCTAAACCCGTGTTGTGCCCTCTGGGCATCACCACAATGCGAATAAACAATAACCGTGAGCCACGAGGCCGAGCCTACAAAAGTTGAAAAGACGTTTCAGGAGACCGCCCTGGCAGCGGAGGGAGGAAGGAGAAGTTCCCTCTCCCCGCTGGCTGGGACAGACGGACGGACAGGGGCGGCAGGAGAGGCCCCGGCCTTCAGGCTCCCGCCGCTCGCAGCCCAACTTCGTGAGGACGCCGCGGCGCGTTGTAAATGGAACTGATCCTCTGAGAGCGGAGGAAAATTAATCCTCCGCTGGATGCTCCCTCCTCGCGCCCGTCCCGCTCCTCTGCCCTCGGATAACCCCGCTCCGGCCCCCGCGGTTCCCTCGGTCCCCCCGGGAGCACCCGGAGCCGGGGCCCCGCGGCTGCTCCGGACACCGGCACCTTCCCGCAGCCCCCGCCCGGGTTTCCTCGAGTCCTCGGAGGCAGAAAAATCCAAGACGAGGCCAAACGTCGCGGCCCCGTCCCGTGCCGCAGGACACGGCTCGCCCGTCCCCGCCGCCCCCCGCCCAGCCGGGGGTTCAGGGCGCGACCCGGCAGGCGCAGACGCTCCCCGCTCCGTCCGCACCGACACCCCGACACGCAGCGGGGAGGGATCCGCGAGCTTCTCCCGGACGACGCCAGCGTCGCCCCGCGGACGCTGCCCGTCCAAAGCGCCGGGGCGCGAGGAAGCCTCCCCCCCCCGTTCTCGCAGTGCAGCCCCCCCGCTCACCCCCAGACTCCGCAAGGAGCAGCCACGAGCGGGGCCGGGGCCAGGGCTGGGCTGGCAGCAGCTGCTTTGGGCCAAGGGCTTCCCCGGAGCCGCCGCTGCCTCTCCCCGTGCCCCCGCCAGGGTCTCTGGGCCCCCTTTGGCGACCCTCGCGGGGACCCTGGGGGGGCACGAAGCCCCCGTTTGGCACCGACGACAGACTCTGGCTCTCAGCGAGAGGTTGGTCGTGGGCACCGCAGGTTCTCCAGGAGGCGACGGGAACAGAGCCGGGCAGCACCCGGGACGCTTTCAGGGACCCCGTGCCCCCTCCCCGCAGGCTCCGCGGGGCTGCCGACCCGGTGCCCCCCCCGCGCAGCCCCTCCTGCCCGGGGAAGGGCTCCCGAGCTGCTGCAGAATCGGTAACGGGGACAGGGGGGCGGGTGGGGGGGTTCTGGGGGGCAGCGGCTGAGCAACACGGAAACGGGGGGTGACCCCCACAGCCGAGCACCCCCCCCGCACCGCCAGAGGCTGCGGCGGGTACAGGCCGGGGGGGAAAAAACGCTGCCCGGAGCTTCACCCCCAAAACGGCGCCCGCAGCAACCTTGACCCCGGAGGCGGCGGCGCGGGCGCGAAGGCGCTGGGAAGAGGCTCCGAGCCCAGAGAGACGCCCCGCACCCCCCCCCCAAAAAAAAAATAACACCCCGAGAACTGGCGGGGAACGGGGGGAAGCGGAGGGGAACGACCCCAAGCCCCGGCGGGTCCCTCCCCGGAACCGGGACACAGAAGCAGCACAAGCACTCTGGGGGGCTCCGCGCTCCCCCCGCGCCCCGGCCGGAGCCCATTGTTTCCCAGAAATGTCATTTCATCGCCGGGGGGACACACACACACACACACTGGGGGGTGTCCCCCCCCGCGCCCCCGGCCCCTCCGTCCTCCGGAGCGGCCAAGTTTGGGGGCAAGGAGGAACGACCCCCCCCCGCGCCCCCCGGCCGTCCTGGGGAAAGGGGCTCCGGGAAGATTTCGGGGGCACCCGCCGCGGGGGGGGGGGTTGTGGGGGGGTGACATCTCCCCAAAACGCCTCCCGCGCCCCCCCTCCCATCCCGAGGTACAGACCCCACTCACAACCGCGACCCCCCCGAGACACGAGCCTGCGGGACACGGACCCCCCCCAGCCACGAGCCCACGACACCCCCTCCCCAAAGAGAGACCCCGCGGCCCCCCCCCGCCCCGGCGACCCCCCCAGCCTGACCCCCCGCCCCCCATCACCCCCCCGGCCTGGTCACACCCCGCTCCCCCTCCCCACCGCAACCCGCGGCCCAACCACCCCCGCGCCCTGACAGCCCCCCCCGCCCGCGACCCCCGCTCACCGGCGGCACTCGGGAGGGGCCCCCCCGGCCCGGCCCGGCCGCGGGGCGTGGGGGAGCGGCGGGGGGGGCTCAGGGGCTCGGCGGCGGCGGCGGCTCCATCGGCGGCGGCTTCACCTGAGGAGGGCCCGGGCCCCCCCGCCCGCCCCGAGCCACTTCCGGCCCCCGCGCGCAGCCAGGCCGCGCAGCCGAGCGCCGACGCCCTCGAGCCGCCGGGAGGGGGGCGCCGCGGCCGCCATGGGCCGGCACGGGGGGGCTCAGCCGAGCGCCGGCGCATCGAGCGGGGCCGCCCAAGGGCGGGCAGCGGAGCGCCGAGAGCGCCGAGCGGAAAGGGAGCGGGGAGGGACGGGGCGGGGGGGGGGGAGCGCCGAGGGCATCGATGGACCCCAGGGGGGGCTCGAGCGGGGGCCGCAATCGATAGCCGATAGCCGGTCATCGATGGGCGGTCATCGGTAACGGAGCCGGCGGCAGCGACGACGCACCGAGAGGGACCGAGGGGGGTTGGGGGGCCCACGGGGGCGGGAGGCCGCAGTGCCGGGGGGCTGCGGGGTCGGGGGGGGCCGTGAGGGCGCTGCGGGGGGGGGGGCGGCGGGAATATCCCAGGGAGGGTCCTGGGGGGTCCCGGGGGCTGGAGGGTGACGGCGAGAACCCCACAGGGGCGGGGGGTTATTTAGGGTCATAAAGGTCCCACGGGGTCACAGGGGGGTCCCACAGAGTTGGGGGTTACGTGGGGTCACCAGGGTCCCGTGGGGTCGGGGGTCCCGTGAGGTCACAGGGTCCTGTGGGGTCAGGGGGTCCGGGGGGGTCACAGGGTCCTGTGGGGTCAGGGGGTCCCGGGGTCACCTGGGGACAGGGGCAGCCGCGCTGTGCAGTGGGGGGGGGGGGGGGGCTGTGGGGTCCCCCGGGGCCTCTCCCCACCCCATTGCAACCCCCCCCCCCGTCCCGCTACGCGGACGCTGCCCCCGCCCCACCCCAGGAAACCGCCGAGTCCATAAAACTGCGCAATCTTTATGGAGCCACTTTCACACGTCGGGGGCCGTAAAACGCGGCGACCTTCGAGCGGCCGCGGGCGAGCGGGGAAAGCTGCCGGCGCTCAGCGGGTGACGGTGACGCGGACGCGGTGCCAGGCGTTGCTGAGGACCCCGCGCAGGTTCCAGATGGGCGCCACGGTGTCGGGCTGGACGTTGTAGCTGCCGTCCACCGCCTTGCAGACGATCTCCAGCTCGGCGCCCGCCGCCACCGGCGCCTCCAGCTCCCACAGCACCCAGGCCCAGGCGCGCCCCGGTGCCGGCCGCTCGCCCGCCAGCCGTGCCACGCGCCAGGTCCGGCCGCCGTCCAGCGAGACGTCGACCCGCACCACCTCCCGCCCGCCGCCGCTCCAGGCGTAGCCCTTCACCGTCAGCTCCCCCGCGGGCACCGCCGCGCCGGGGCGCGGGTGGGTGATGGCCGACTGCACCGGCAGCTCCTGGATGGCGGGCGCCGTCGTGTAATCCACCGTGTCCCAGTCCACGGAGGGGCAGAAGCCCTTGTAGTCGTTGCGCTGCCAGTGGCTGGGGCTCTCGGCCGGGCTGACGGCCACGCGCTGCACCCACTTGACGCTGCGGGCGCCCACCACGCCGGGCACCACCACGCGCAGGGGGAAGCCGTGGTCGCGCGGCAGCTCCTCGCCGTTCATCTCGTAGGCCAGCAGCACGTCGGCGGCCGGGCTGAGGGCGCGGCCGTAGGGGATGGAAGCGCCGTAGGGAGCCCCCCCGACGTCGGTGTCCAGCCCCTCGAAGCAGACGTGCCACTCGCCCTCCCGCTCCTCGGCGAAGCCGGCGTGCAGCAGGACGTCGCGCAGCCGCGCGCCGCCCCAGCGGGCCGTGCTGATGGCCCCGATGTCCCACGCCAGCCCCTTGACGGGGCGGACGCGGCTCATCTCGGTCCGGCGGTTGCCGGCGCACTGCAGCGTGGCCGTCACCTCGTGCTTGGGGAAGCGGCTGCGCAGCTCGGCCAGCGACAGCGAGAGCGCCCGGCCCCCCGGGCCCTCCACCCGCAGCCGGTAGGAGCCGGGGTCCACCGCCGGCACCGGCAGGTGGTTCCGGGTGAAGAAGAGCTCGTTGGGCGTCAGGAAGCGCTCGGCCAGCAGCTCCGCCGGCGGCTCCGCGTTAAACGGCTTCTGGCTGTTGACGCGCAGCGCGGGGTGCCGGGGGGGGTCCCCGGCGAAGGGGTCCTGGGCGGCGTCGGGGGCCGGCGGTGCCTCCTCGGGGCTCAGCTCCCCCACCTTGTACTCCCGCAGCAGCTCCAGGACGTGCGGCTGGTTGTGGACGGCGTAGAGGGCCCAGAAGGGCTCCAGGGGCCCCCCCGCCGCCAGCAGCAGCTTGTCGGCCCCCCCGGGGTGCAGCTCCACGAAGTCGGTGACGTCGAAGACCTCGGTGCCGTGGGTCACCCAGACGCGGTCCCGGGGGGAGCGGTGCCGCCCCACCTCCTCCCGCGTGTACTGGGGGTAGCGGGGGGCGGGGGGGGCCTGGGCCGCCTGGGCCACCTGGGGGACCCCGGTCCCGTCAGCGGGGAGCGCTGCACCCCGGCCCCCCCCCCCATCACCCCAAAAAAAAACCGGCCCCCCGGGGCAGGGACCCGCAGCCGGCGCGGGGGGGGACGTGGCACCCGCTGTCCAGAGCGTTTCCCGGTGCTGCCCCCCCCGGTGCCGCCCCCCGGGGGCCCCGGTGCCACGTGTCCCCTCCCGCGGTGTCTCCGTCCCAGAGAAGGACCCGGGGCTGTCCCCGCGCCCCCCCCGGCCCCGGAGGACCGGGGCATCCCGGTGCTGCCCCCCCGGGGCCGGGATCTCACCGTCCCGGGGTTTGTCCCCCCCCCGCCCCGTTCCCGCTCACCCGCCGCCGCCGCTCTCCGTAGGCCAGGACAGCTCCGAGGCCCAGCAGCGCCGCCAGCACCGGGGCCGCCCCCCGGGGTCCCCCCGCGACCGGGCTCCCGGGGGCGACGCGGGAGGAGGCGCGACGGGGCAGCGGCAGCGGCGGGAGCCTGCGGGGAGAGCGGAGCTGAGAGCGGCGCGGGGCGGGGGGGGGCGGCGGCACCGGGGACCCCCGACGGGGCGGCTCCTACCTGCGCCCGGTGAGGGCTCGGAGCAGCAGCATCGCGGCGGCACCTGGGCGGGAGAGAGTGGCTGGGCCGGGCGCCGGTAACGGGCGCCGGTAACGGGCACCGGGGGAAGCCCCCGCGGCCCCGGGGAGGGTGGGAGAGAGAGCCGGGGACCCGCGCGGGGCACCCCCGCCCCTCGCCGCTGCGCCCCCCCCCAGCCGCGATCCCGGTTCATCCCGCCGCGCACCTGCGTTACGGCTCCGGTACCGCGACCTCCGGCCCGGCTCTGCCTCTTTAAGAGAGGGGCGATGGGCGTGGCCTCGGCGGCGGGGGCGAGCCCACGGGCCACGCCCCCTCCCGGGCCCAGAGGGGCGGCGCGGGCGGGGCTTAAACCTGCAGCGCGAGGGGTCCGCCGGAGGGGCGGGGCTTAAAGGGGCAACAGCAGCGGGGGGCTTAAAGGGGCAACGGCGGATTTAAAGGGCCAGCGCCGCCACCGGGGGCTCGCCGCCCCCCGCGGGCAACCGGCGTCTGTCCCGCCGCTCTCCGCGGGCGGCGGCCAACACCCGCGGGCCCACGCCCCGCTGGCCGCCCCGATAAGCGTTATCGGGGCAGGGCTGGGGCCGCGCACCGGCTGTTGGCACCGGGCAGGAACCGGGGGAAGGTGGTTTCTAAGTCAACAACCCCGGCCCCCCCCCGGCCCCCCGAAATCCCTCCCTGAGCACACACGAGATTTTTGTTTTGTTTTGTTTTCCCTTCCTTTTCTGTCGTTTGGTTTTTACTTACATTAAATACATCGGTAAATCGGCGGTTGAGTTCTGTTACCATGATTGTTATTTAAATGTAAGGGAGGAGCTTTCTCAAAGGCAAAAAAAAGAAAAAAAAAAATCAGAGAAGCAGAAGGAAAAAAAATAAAATAATAAAAAAAAAAGGAGTGAGAAGAAAAGCTGCAGTGTCCCCATTTGGTCCAGGGTGGGATGGTGGGGGGCGTTGGGGTCACCACGGGGGGGGGGGGGGCAATGGGGTGCCCAGCCCCGCTCCCCCCAGTCCCGGGTTAAATACGAGTCCCCGATACGAGGGGGGGGGTCGGGGGGGCTCCGCCACCACCAGAAGACACAACCGTGGCCCCGTGCCGGGGGCAGCCAGACCCTCCCCGGGTGGGGGGGGCGTCTGAGTGGGGGCTCTGACCCGCGGAGGGGCGGGGGGGGCTTCATACGAGACGGGTCCCTCCGCCCCACGGTGCCGAGGGGGGGGCCCACGCTGACCCCCGGCCCTGGGGGCTCCCCAGAGCCCCCCCCCCCACAGGCACGTCCCCCCGAGGGCGCTGGGAGCGACAGGATCCGGGGTCCCGTACCGGGGGGTCCCCGCTCCCGGGTGAGCCCCTGTGCGGCAGCACCCTGACCGGAGGCACCGGCCTGCCCCCGGGGGGGGCTCTGCGGGACCCCCCTCGGCTGCCGGCACCGACCGACGGCGCCTGGTGACGCCCCGACCGAGGGTCCCTCGAGCCCCGACACCTCGGGGGAAGCAAAAACGAACCCAAAGCAGCGCGGTGCCGCCTCCCCCCGCCGGCTCGGGCCCAGCAGGACCCGGGGGGGGGAAAAACCGACCAAAAACCAACCAAGGTGCGTCTGAACGGGACATTTCCGTGACTAAAGTGCAAACCAGAGACAGCCCTCGCCCGCTGCCGGCCCGGGGGGGGGGACGAACCATGGAGCAAGAGGAGAAATCGGGGGGTTCGTTGCCTCGGTAACGGCGGAGGGTGACCCGCGGCGTCACCCCGCTGCCCCCCACAAAACTCCCAGGCACTTCCGATCCTCCAGCAAAAAAAAAAAAAGGCCACCTAGGAAACAAGGACACTGCAGCTTTCCTCCCGCCCACCCCGACAGCCAAACAAGAAGAAAGAGAAGGGGGAAAAAAAAAAAAAAGAAGAAAAAAAAAAAAAAAGTAAAAAGAAATCCACGACAGACCACCTCGGAAAAATCCCGCGTTTTCCGGGGGTCTCCGGTTCCAGAGCAGGAACCTCCGAGGCCGACGGTGGCACCTCCTGGGGCCTCTCCCCGCCCCGGGGAAGGGGAGACGGGACGGGGCCCGGATTTACCAAAGCACAGAGGGAGGTGGGAGAGGGAGGAAGATGGAGGGAGGAAAAAAAAAAAAAAAAAAAAATCAGAATATTAGGTCGCTATTTGCACCTATAATACAAAGTGAAGAAGAGTTTGTTTGTCTGGAAGTTAAGTCCCCGGCTGATCTCGTTCCGCTGCCGTCGGGAGGGGGGTGGCGGGTGTCTGGTGGCGGTTTCGAAGCATTAAAAAGTGCAGTTAGAGGGAGCTCTCGGGAGGGTCTCGGTTCAGACGGGGTCTCGGTGCCGTTACGGAGGTGAGGAGGTGGACGGGGATGGAGGTTTTATCTTCGCTCTTCCTCTGGCGCGGGCGGCCGCTGCCCGTTAGTTGCTACAACACTGGCTGCGGCTCTGCTGGCTCTGCTCGTGCAGGTCCACGCCCCGGCTCCGGCCCGCCGCCCCGCTCGTGCTCTGCGGCTCGCTCTTTGGCAGCTTCTTGGCTGCAGGGGGGGGAGATGGGGGAGATGGCGGGAGGGGGCCCGGCGGGACCCCGGGACCACCCCGCGGCTCAGCCCCGGGGGCCGTTTCCCCTCGCGGGGAGCAGCAGCCGCCCCCCTCGCCCCCCGCGGCCTCACCGATGGCCAAGAAGAGATCGTTGACATTCATCGCTGTCTTGGCCGACGTCTCCATGAACAAGAGGCTGTTGTCGTCGGCGTAAGCCTGCGCCTCCTGGAAGAGACCCCGGGTGAGGGGCCGCAGCCCGGCGCGGGGCCGGGGGGGGGCCAAGGCAGCCCCGCACTCACCTCGTACTCCACCATGCGCTTGCTGGCCAGGTCGGCCTTGTTGCCGGCCAGGGCGATGACGATGCTGGGGCTGGCTTGTCGCTGCAGCTCCTTCACCCATGTCTTCGCCCGGGCGAACGTTTCCTATGAGCAGAGCCGGGAACTCGGGGCGAGGCTTCAGGGGACCCCCGGCCCCGGCACGTGCCGCCCCCTCCTCCCCGGGGGAGCCCCCCGGCGGCCGCCAGCCCCCCCCCGAGCCGCGGCGGGGCCCTACCTGGTTGGTGATGTCATAGACCACGATGGCGGCTTGTGCCCCCCGGTAGTACATGGGGGCCAGGCTGTGGTACCGCTCCTGCCCGGCCGTGTCCCAGATCTCAAACTTTACCGTCGTGTCATCCAGGCAGACGGACTGTGTGAGGAACGCCGCTGCCGAGGGGGGGGGAAAGGTGACGTTTGCACCGTGTCAGCCACCCCCGCTGCAGCGGGGGACCCTCCCCGCACCCCCAGCCCGGCCCCGGGAGCGCCCCGAGCCCGCGGCCGGTTCCGGGACCGGGCGGGCGAAGGAGCCCGTTAGTCACATCGTGCAGAGGAAAATAAAAATCAAAATCCCGTCTGCTCCGGGCGAGCAGCGGGGCTCATCGGGGGGCGGGCCAGGGCTCCCGCATCCCACCGGGGCCGCGTGGGGCCCGTGCCCGGAGCACCGGGAGGGGAAACGGCGCCGGCGCGAGGCAAAACCGCGGGGCCCCGGGAGCAGCCGCCGCGGGCGCCGCTGCCCCACTCACCGCCGATGGTGCTCTCCTGGTACTCGTGGAACTGGCCCTTGACGAAGCGCAGCACCAGGCTGGATTTCCCCACCGCCGACTCGCCCAGCAGCACCAGTTTGAACTGACAGATCTTACTGGCTTGGGACTGCCCGTTCGGCCTGGCGGCTCCTCCTCGGCTGGTCATGGCCTGGGTGCTGCTGGCGCCGCCGCGCGCCCTGAGAACCGGGGACCCGGGAAGGCACCGAGGCGTCGGCGCGGGGCAGGGGCTGGGGCTGGCCTTCGCTCCGCTCGGCTCTGCTGGAAGGAGGAGAGAGCCCGTCGGCGCGCTGCGACGCCCCCCGGGTCCCCCCGCAGCGAGATGGGCTCCACCGAGCCTCGGCGGGCAAAGCTCATCTTGCCTCGAGCGACGACACGCGCCCGGTGAGGGGTTATTTCCCCCGGGCCGCGCCCCCCCCGGCCGCTCTGTGCCGGAGGGATTTCACGGAGCAGCAAACTGGTGGGTAGGAGCTAATCCGGGAGCCAGACGGGATGCGAGGAGGCTGGGAGTGAGTCAGCAGTCCTCCCGGTGCTCCCGGCCCTCCCGCTCCCGGCGAGCGGCCCCCGGCCGGGCCGGGCTGCGCCGAGGGGCCGGCAGCGAGCGGCTCGGGGCCCCAACCGCGACGCCGCAACGGCTCCCGCGGCCTCCCCGCCAGGAAACAAACACCCGGCTCTGCCTTCGAGCTCCTCGGCCCCGGGTTGGTTGGTTTGGGCCCCGGGTTCGCTTTGTTTTCCAGGCAGGAGATGGGCGGCAGCGCCGCGGGGGCCGGTGACATCCCCCTCCGGGACGGAGCGCGGGCAGCTCCGGGCTCTCGGGTCTCTGCCCGCTCGCGGCCCCCCAACACCCCCGGGGATGGGCGCTGGGAGAAGAGACAAAACCTGCGGGTCACCAGGCAGCCGGAGTTTCGGTTCACACGCCCAGAGAAAGTGGGAGAAATCGGGATTTGTGTTTTTCTCGAGGAGTTAACCTCTCCCCCTCGCGGACACGCCAGCCCCAAGGTTGCGGAGCCGCGGCAGAGGTTTATCTGCGCCGGCGGGGCCGGGCAGGCGGCGGGACGAGGACGACAGAGCCCAGAACCAACAAGGGGAAAGTTGTTTGTTGCCAGTTCCCCTTCCCCGGAGGACGCCGGCGGGGTAAAACCGGACAAGCCCGGCAGGGAACTCCCGCGGCACCGACACTGACCCGGAGCCCTCCCGCCGCCGCTGCGGCACAGCCCGGCCCGGGGAACGGGAACCCCTCGGCCGCGGGGACGCTGCCTCCCCCCTCCAGCGCCTCGGCGGGACCCGCCTGCCAGGCTCCTGCCAACGCTCTTTGTTTTGATCCAGAAGGGCACCGGGGAGCTCGCGCAGGGTGAAGCCAAGCACGGATGAAGCTCCGGATCGCTCCAGCCAAGCGTTACTCTCACGAGCTTAGAAGCAGGGCTGAATATTTCACAAGTATTTTAACTATTCCGAGCAGAAATCCCCGTCCGGGCCGGTGCCCAGCAGGACCCGCTCCAGCAGCGGCGCTGGGGCACGATGTCAGCTCCAGCCACCCTTGAGCCCCGCAGCACAAGGTGGAGCCCCCCGCATCTCCCCAGGCTCGGTGCTACGCCCTGCCCGGGACGGGGGGACGCAGAGGGACCCACGCAGCGGCCGCAGCTCGGCCCTCGGCCTCCCGCTGCCAGCGGGATCGGCGCCTTCCCCTGCAAATATCACCGAGCGGCGAAGCAACCGCTGCCGGAATCCGCTTTGGGGACGGATCCACCGTGCCCGCTCAGCCCGGCGCTGCCGGGGCCGGTCCCTGCCGCAGGCCAGGAGCCACGGCCACGATCCCAAAGCGGCTCCCTCCCTCCTCATGGCCGCTTCCCTGCCCGCTGCGCCGAGCCCCAGGGCTGTTCCAGCAGCGGCCTGGGGCTCCTGCGAGCGCAGCGGCCGAGGGCACTCGCACACGAGGCAGCGGGGACCCGGCGCCGTCACACCTCCACCGCCCGGGGATTTACAACGCCGGGTCCCCCCGCGCGCCCAGAACCACCCTGCGCTGGGTTACGCGGGAGGAGCCGCCAGGCGCCCGCAGCCGCGGGGCTCCGGCTCGGAGCGGGACGGTCCCGGTGAGCCGCGAGGCCCCGACACACGCAGGGAGCGGCAGCGGCTTCGCTCCGCTGGCAACCGGTGGGCGCAAACCGCAGGTCGCCTTTTCCAGGGCCTCAGGAGCCACCGTGGATCCCTCCACCTGCGGACCCCCAGCATCGCCTGGGTCTCCTCATCCTCCTCCTCGGGACGGCGAGGCGGGAGCTGCAGGGAAAGCTCCGCGTGGAGCGAGGTCCTGGACGGAGCCAGCGCCGGCCCACGGAGCCGTCGGCTCCTGGGAACGCTCCGGGGTTTGCAAAGAAACGGCCCCGTCCTCACCCCCGCCTCGCTGAGCGGGACCCCGAGGCTCCCCCCGGGCACGGCCGGCCCTGGAAGGAGCCGCTCCGGAAGGTACAATCACCCGAATTCCCCTTCCCGCAGGCAAACCCGGGCTTTGGGGCATCAGAAGATCCAGAGACTCCCAAAAGCACCAGAGATTCCCACTAAAACATCGCGGCGCCAGGTGAAAGTTGACCGTACGTCGCCCTGCAGGCGCCCGCGGCTATTCCGGGCGCGTTTCCGTGTCATCAGCAATCGCTGCTCGAGCGAGATTTACGGCGCGACGCGGCGAGCACCGGCAACCACGAGCAGGGCTCCACAACCCGCCCCCCCGCCGCGGCGGGGGCTTCCCGGGGCCGAGGGCTGCGCCGGCGGCAGCAAACGGGTCAACCGGTGCCTGCGCGAGGTTCGGGGGGTCCGAGGCCGCTTCGCTCCGTCTCCTCCAAACCGCCCTTCCCGAAGGAGACCCCGCACGCTCCCGCGGCCTCCTCGGCACGCGCCGTCCGGCGGCGTCTCGCCCACCCGCCCGCGGCACCGGGACCGCTGAGCCCCGCGGCGGCTGGGCCGGGAGAAGGGGCCATCGGAGCGGAGGGTTGCAACAGCCCGTCTGGGCTAACTGCTTTCCTGTTGCCAGCGAGACTTTTCCTATGTCCCAATCGCGCTCGAGCAACCACCCAGAGGCGCGCGGGGGCTCGGCGCGGACTCGCCCAGCCGGTGCTGGGGTGCGGGGGGGTTCCCCGTTAAAGGGGGAGCCCCCGGTTTCAGGCAGCTCGTGCCGGGGGAGCAAACCTGAGGCACCTGCCGAGGAGCGCCGTACGATCTCGTCCCGTCGTTCGGGATCTCTCTTAACGAAATATCGAGGTCTCGCGATTCCGTCAGCCCCGTGCCGGTGCGCTGCCGCGGAGGACGGCGCAGACACGACTCTCCCCCGTGGCACAGGCGGGTCCCGGCCACGCGCCGTCCCCCCACGCTTCGCCCGCTCAAGGCCGCCCCGGCGCGGGTTCGCCTCCTCCCGGGAGGGATCCGGGCTCCGGTGCGGAGCCGCCGCTGGCTGCAGGTTCTCGGTACAACCGGTCCCTCGGAAAGGGGAACCGGGGCTGCCCGGCGGGTCCGGAGCAGAAATCGGTGGGACCGTTGTAGGGGCGGGAGGGAGCTGCGGGAGAGGGGCAGCCCCAGGCGGGGCGCCGGGGCCTCTCCCGGCTCACCTGGACGCTCACGCACCCACCGGGACGGTTCGGCCTCGCCGGGCGGGACCCGCGGCTGCTCCTCGGGGTCCCAAAGGGCTTCCCGGCCCCTTCGCCCGGACTGCGGCGAGGGCCTGATCCCGCACCGGGGGCCGCGACCACAGACGCTCCGTCCCGGGGGCACGGGCACGGCAGCACCGGAGGCCTCTGCAGCAGCGGGACGCCGCGGACCGACGTTGCCCGCTCCGGCGCCTCGGGGGGGACCCCGCAGCCCCTCCCGAGGGGACCCGGCCGCGGCAGCCCCGTCTCCGCGGGCCAGGGGAGCCCCGGCGGGCGGGGAGGGGGCGCAGACCCCGCAGCGGGGCCGGGGCCGCCCCAGGCGGGAGCGGCGGGGCCCTGGGTCGCCCCGCGGCCGCTCCCCCCCCGCAGAAGGGGCTCAGGCCCCCAGGAGCTTCGGGGGGGGGATCCCGGCGCTCCCGCTGCCCCGAGCGAGGCCGCCGCCAGCCCGCTGCGGGGACACGGCCCCGGCCCCACCGCCCGGAGCCCCCGGGGGGGGCACCCGCCGCCCGCCGCCCCCCCGAGCTCTGCCCGGGGGGTCCCCGCCCGCCTCAGCCCCCCCCGGCGCCCCGAGTCCCGCCCGGCGCTCCCGCGGCCGCCGCCGCCCCCCCGGTACCTCGGCGCCCGGCCCGGCCCTCCCGTCGCGGCCCCCAAGCGCACAAACAGCGGCTCAACCAAACCCTCCTGCCGAGGGCGGGAGTAAGGAGCGGCTCCGCCAATCGGCGGCGAGAAGCGGGGCCTCTTCCTCTCCGTTGGGCCAATGGGGAAGTCAAGGGCCCGCCCCGCTTAGGAAAACCAATCGGCGGAAGAGAGTGGACGGATGGGCAGTAGTTTGGCCAATAGGAATGAGGAGAGCCGTCGCTAATGGCCGCGGGGAACGTCATGAGGGAGGAGCTTAGAGTGAGTGACGGGGCATGAAGCCAACGGGAGGCGCCGCCACGCGGGAGGGCGGCACCAACAACAAATAAGGTGACCTGAGGGGGAGGTCCGCCACAGATAGAGGGACCAATCGGAGCGCAGGAAGCTGCCACACCACCCAATCACAGGGCAGAAGTGTCCCGACCAGCCAACCCGAGGCCAGCGGCGCCATGAGTGACGCTGATTCGGGGCGGTGCCTGATGGGAGGTGCCTCCCGTGACTGACAGCCCAGGAGGCCGCTGGGAGCCGCGACCTGTGACCCCTCCGGCGGCCGCTCCGCTTCCTGAATGCGACCACGCCCACGCGGCGGGGGCGCGGCGGCGCCCGGCCCAACCAATAGCGGCGCTCCAGGGCGAGGGTGGGCGGGGCCACGCAAGGGCGGGGCTGGGGCGGGGCCAGGCGCGGGGAGCCCCGCCGGGGGGGGGGTTGGGCTATAATGGAGCCCCGGGGGGGCGGGGGGGGCCTATAGCGGGAGCGGAGCGGCCACAGGGGGCGTATGGGGGGGCCCGGGGGGGGCTGATGCGGGAGACCCCGGGGGGTGACGGTGACGCGGCCCCGGCCCCCCCCACGCCCCCCCAAGAGCAGGCGCAGACACGGGAGTTTGATGTTCGTACGAAATTGCAGAAATTACAAAAATCAGCGAGAAAACCGCGGGGGGGGCGCGGGGGGGCACCGGAGCCTGAGCGAGGCGATGGGGGGGGGTGGTCAGGGGACATGCTCGGGGGGGGGGGGGGAGCCCCCATCACACCCCACAACCCCCCCAGGGCTTCACCCCCCGCTGTGCCGCGATGAGGAGGATGAGGATGGGGGGGACGAAGGTGCTCACACACCCCCCCCCGCCCCGTGCCACCCCCAGGGGGGGCCCCTGGAGGGGCCTTAAGTGCCAAAAGTCCGGGCGGGGGGGCAGGGGGGGGGGTCTCACTGCGCTGGGGGGCGGCGGAGCAGGATGTGGGACCCCTCCCTGTCCCGGGCAGGGGGGTCGGGGCCTCAGCAGCCACGGGGGGGGCACAGCCCAGGGCAGGAGGGAGGCACGGGGGGGTCCTCAGCCCCCCACCGCTGCGTCCCCGGTGACGGAGGCTCCTTGCGGGAGGGGGGACACTGTGGGGGGGGGCAGCCCCCCCCCTTCCGCAGCGTCGGGCTGCAGGCAGCTGCCTGTCCCCACCTTCAGTTGCCCGCCAGAGGCCGGGGGGGGGCTGCGGGGGGGTCCCCGTCTTCTCAGAGCCGCAGGTGGGGGACAGCCCGGGTGACGTCGCGGAAGAAGGGGTGTCCCAGCGCCGCCTTGGCCGAGATCCGCTTGTTGGGGTCGTAGTGCAGCATTTGCTGAGGGGGGGGGGGAGAGGGATCAGTGACGGGGGTGGGGGGGTGTCCCCATCGCGCGTGTCCCCCCCCACGTGCCCCTCGCTCACCGCCAGCAGCTTCCGTCCCTCCTCGTCCAGGGGGGGCACCACCTTGCCGAAGTCCTGCCGGGCCCACTTGGGGAAGCTGGGCTTGTAGTCGGGCATGGCCGTGACGCCGGGCCAGGCCGCCTCGTCCGGCGTCCCCAGCGTGCGGAAGATGCGGAAGAGCTGATCGATCTCCGAGTCCCCGGGGAACAGCGCGCGCCGGGTGATCTGGGGGGGGGGCAGCGGGGGGGTGTGGGGCTGCCCCCGACCTACCCCGTGACGGGGCGGCCGGTTGCGCCCCGGGACGGTCGGTTCTTTTCATGCCGAAGTCGCGGCCGGGCGGCCCCCCCCCGCCCCGCCGTCCCACCCCGGGGTGGGGAGACACGCGGCCCCCACCCCGTGAGCGCTCACACCGGCCCCTCGTGACCGGCCCGGCTGCGGCGGCGGGTCCCGGTTGCCCCCCCGGGGCGATGCGGTTGGCCGCGTGACGCAGAGCCTGGAGCGGGGCGGGGCGTTCACATGACGCCCCCCCCTCAGCACCCACAAAGCCCCTTTATTCCCCGGGCGCCAACCCCGCGCCCCGGTGACGTCAGGGGAGCCGCGGCGTCACCCCGGGGACACAGAACCGTGTGTGTGTCCCCCCCCCCCCGCGCCACGGCGGGTCTGAGCGCACCGGGGACCCCGCTGTCACCCCGGGGGGGGGTCGGGGGGGCCCGTCCCCGCGCTGTCACCCACCATCTCAGCGAAGATGCAGCCCAAGCTCCAGATGTCGACGGCCGTCGAGTAGTACTTGCAGCCCAGCAGGATCTCGGGCGCGCGGTACCAGAGCGTCACCACCTGCCGCCGCGGGGACAGCGATGGGCAACCGCGTCGCGCGTTTGCGTGCGCGCGCCCCCCCCGGCCCCCCCAGCGCCCACCTCGTGGGTGTAGGTGCGCACGGGCACCCCGAAGGCGCGGGCCAGGCCGAAGTCCGCCAGTTTGATGGCGCCGTCGGCGTTGATGAGCAGGTTCTGGGGCTTGAGGTCGCGGTGCAGCACGCGGTGCGCGTGGCAGAAGGCCAGGCCCTGCAGCAGCTGGAACAAGTAACTCTGCGGGGGGAGAAACGGGGACACGGGGGGTGTCTCAGCAAAGACAGGACCCCCCCCCCGCGCTGTGGGGAACGCTGGGGTGACCCCCCCCCCCCCGCCGCGAAGCACCTTGATGAGGGGGAGGGCGATGCCGCTGATGGACGAGGAGTCCATGAACTTCTTCAGGTCCTGGTGCAGGAACTCGAACACCAGGTAGAGCTTGTTCTCCGTGTGGATCACGTCCAGCAGCCTGGGGGAGCGGGAGCGCCTGGACCCCCCCTCCCCGAAACGGCCGCGGCCCCCAGCCGCAGCTCCGCATCGCCTCGGGGGGGGGGCCTGCAGGCCCGGGGGGGCTCCCCACAGCCCCTTTCCCTCAGCACAGCAGAGCTCCCCCCGCCGATGTCACCCACACACACACGCCCCCCGCCGTGTCCCCCCCCAATGTCACCCCCACACCCCCCCCCCCGCGCCGTGTCCCCCCCCACGCCCCCCCCGCGCTCACTTGACGATGTTGGGGTGGTTGAGCTCCTTCAGCAGGGAGATCTCCCGGATCGCGGTGCTGGGGACGCCCTCGGTCTCCCTGCGGGGGAGGCGGGTGAGACCCGGGACCCCCCCCTCGGTGTGTGTGTCCGTGTGTGTCCCCCCCCCCCCGGTGCCCCCCCCCGTCGCCACTTACGTGTCCAGGCGGATTTTTTTGAGGGCCACCACCTCCCCCGTGACCTTGTTCCGGGCCTTGTACACGACGCCGTAGGTGCCCTCCCCGATCTTCTCCACCTTCTGGAAGTTCTCCATGGGGGGGGGCCGGCGGGGGGGGGGGGGGCAGCCCCCGGTGGGGGGGGGGGGGACACGGGACACACGGGACGGGACCCCGAGCCGGTGGGGGAGGGAGGGGGGTGCCCGGAGGGGCCGGGGGGGGGTCCCCGGGGGGGGCGGGGAAGGGGGGTCCGGGGCGGGTGGAACGATCGCGGCCGCCGCTTCCCCCCCGCGAGCAACAATGTTGGGGCGGCCCCGCCCGCGCCGCTTCCCGCCTTCCGCTGGCCACGCCCCCCGCCGCACTCTGATTGGCCGCGCCGGAGGTGACGTGCGGGTGCGGGAGGTGACGTAACGGGCGCGGGAGATCCCTTAAAGGGACAGGAGCGACGGGAGCAGACGCGCGGAAGCGGGGGGGCGATCCCGGCGGCGGGGGTCCTGGGGATGGGGAATGGGGCTGGACACCCCCCACACCCCCCCCCCGGGGGGCACCGCGGGAAGCGTCCCCCGGAATCAGCCCCACGGGGCGGGGGGGGCGACCCACGGGCACGGCCCCGCACACACGGGGGGGCCCCCCCGGGTGGGACCTGAAAACACACACACACCCCCCCCCAGCGGGAAAGGTCGGGGTCCCCCTGCGCGAGCGGGGTGGGGGTCCCTGTGTACGGACGGGATTGGGGTCCGCCCCTCTGTGTGTGGGATCGGGGGGGGTGTCCCCCCCCCCGGCTGCAGTGTGGGGGTCCCCGTGTGGGTACAGCACCGGGGTGTCCCCCCCCATGTGTACAGGATTGGGGTCCCCCTGCGCGCCTGCAGCATCGGCCCCCCCCGTGTGTGCGGGATCGGGGTGTCCCCCCCCCACCGGCGTGTGTACGGGATCGGCCCCCCCCCCCCCCCCCCCGCGTGTGTGAGGGATCGGGGTGACCCCCCCGTGTGCGGGATGGGGGTCCCTGTCTGTGGGCAGGGTCGGGGTCCCCCCCCGTAGGCTCCCCCCCCCCGCACAACGGGGTGACCCGGGCGCGTTGGGTGGCCCCGACCCCTCGCTGGGACCAAATCCGTGACCACCGGGAGGGTGCTGAGCGCGGGGCGGGGGGGGTCAGCACCCCCCATTCCCCCCCCCTCCAAGCTGGGGGGGTCCCTGAGTCCCCCCCGAGTCGTGTGTCCCCCCCCCACACCCGGGGCAGAGCCGGAGCGTGTGACCGGGGCCGGGGGGGCGCACACACGTGTCCCCACGCAACTCAACTGGGGGGGGCCGGGGGTGCCCCCCCCCGTTTTGGGGTGGGATTATGCAAATGAGAGCCCCTTCAAATCCCCCCGGCCCGGCCGCTGCCTCCTCGCCGGCGCCCGAACGCGGGGGGAGACGAGGCCGGGGGGAGCATGGGGGTGCGCGGGGCCTTGGCGGCGCTGGGGACCCTCCTGGTCCTGGCTGCGGCGCAGCAGCGTGAGTGGGGTTCGGGGGGGGGGGGGATTGATTTGGGGGGTCCTGGCTGGGGCGGGTCCGTCCCCACCACCCTGAGGATTACGGACACCCCCACGCCCCCCCAAAATCGCACCGGGAGCAGGATGAGACCCCCCTGATCCCCTGGGTGGGGGCTGCTTGGAGGCCACGGGGGGGGCTCGTCGTGGGGTCCCCAACTTCTGTGGGATGGGGGGGGCGCCTACAGCCCTCTGGGAGCAGGGTGGGATTTGGGGGTCCCCCCACCCTGCAAATAGGGTCCCCATTTGTCTTTGAGATGCGGGGGGGGCACCCACAGCCCTCTGGGAGCGGGGTGGGATTTGGGGGTCCCCCCACCCTGTAAATAGGGTCCCCAGTTGTCTTTGAGATGCGGGGGGGGGCACCCACAGCCCTCTGGGAGCGGGGTGGGATTTGGGGGTCCCCCCACCCTGTAAATAGGGTCCCCAGTTGTCTTTGAGATGCGGGGGGGGCACCTACAGCTCTCTGGGAGCGGGGTAGGATTTGGGGGTCCCCCCGCTCTGTACACAGGGACAACACCCCCCCCCCATTTATCTGTGACCGAGGGGACCCAGCAGGGACCCATCAGCCCCCTTTTGGAGTGGGGGGACCCCAGCAGCCCCCCCCCAACCCCAACTCTGCGAGTGTGGGGCCACGAGGGAGACGCTGGGGGCCGCCTCAGCTGAGAGTCACATGAAAAGGCTTTGGGCAGCGCCGGGCGCCATGTGACGGGGCTTTACCCCACGCGGGGCCTGGCCCCGTCCCGTCACGTGGCCCTCGGGGTCCCCAAGGGCCCCCCCCACCCAGCCGTAGTTGGGGTGACCCGGCTGTTTGTGTCCCCCGGGGGTGTCACCGTCGGGGTTTCTCGGCGGGGCGCTTGTGCCGCACCCGGAGCGCCCGCGTGGGGTGCGTGTGCGGCACAGCCGCACACGCACCCCACGCGGGCGCTCCGGGTGCCGGGCACCCACCCTCTGACCCTTGTCCCGCAGGACCCGGTGGCCGGAGCCGTGGCGGGATCCAGCCCTGGAGCGGGCGCCCGGCGCCGTTCCGGAGCTGGAACTCGGGGTTGTACCGACCGTGGCAGGAGGAGTCGCGGCAGCAGCGGGATTGTTGGCGAGGTGGGTGCCGGGTACCGGGGTGCTCGTGGTGGCCCTTTGGGTGCCATCCCTGAGCCGCCATCCCTGTCCCTGAGCAGGCGGCGACGTCACCTTCGACATCAGCAACGACGCTCCCACCATGGCGGGGGCTGAGGCCACTTTCTCCATCGCCCTGCGCTTCCCCAGCACCCAGGAGGTGCTGCCCGACGGCCGCGTCGTCTGGGCACGGAACTGCACCCTCAACGGTCGGCGTCCCCCCAAATCCTCCCTCAGCACCCACGCGCCTCCTTTCCCCGTCCCCGCCTCACCCTCTGTTCCCCGCAGGCACCCGCGTCACCCAGGGTGACCTCGTCTTCCCGGAGCCACCGGCCGAGGGCGCGGACGGCGTCTTCCCCGACGGGCAGCCCTTTCCCCCCGGCGCCGGGGGCAAGCGCGGAAAATTCGTCTACGTCTGGTGGACGTGGGGTGAGGATGACACCGAACCCCGATGCGGTCTGGGGGGGTCCCCGAGGCAACGCCTGACCCCCCCCCACAACACCCCCACGTTCCTCCCCGTCCCTCAGGGCGCTACTGGCAGGTGGTGGACGGGGCCGCGTCCCGGCTGACCGTGGGCACGGCGGGGGTGCCCCTGGGCTCCTACACCATGGAGGTCGTCGTCTACCACTACCGCGGCCGCCAGAAGTTCATCCCCATCGGCCACGCCAGCACCCAGTTCAGTATCACCGGTGGGTGCCTGAGGGGGCGGTGCTGGCGGGGGGGGACACCCCGGTGGGACCAGACGAGCTGACGGCGCCCCGTGTCCGTGTGTGTGTGTGTGTGTCCCCCCAGACCAGGTGCCCTTCGCGGTGGACGTGGCGCAGGTGCAGGACGCGGTGGAGGGCGACGGGCGCTTCGTGCGGAACCGCGCCGTGGCCTTCACCGTGCGGCTGCACGACCCCAGCCGGTACCTGCGCGACGCCGACGTCTCCTACTCCTGGGACTTCGGGGACGGGAGCGGGACCCTCATCTCCCGCAGCGCCACCGTCACCCACACCTACCTGGAGGCCGGGTCCTTCGCCGCCCGCCTGGTGCTGCAGGCCGCCATCCCCCTCAGCCCCTGCGGCACCTCGGCCGCCCCCGTCGTGGATCCCACCACCGGGCCGCCGCCGTCGGCGGGACCCACGGCCACGGAGCCCCCCGGCACCACGCCGGGGGGGCAGAGCACCGCCGCGGCGCCCACCACCGGTAAGGGAGCGCGGAGCAGCCCCCCCCTCGCTGCAGGGGTGCCCGGGGGGTTTGGGGTGGCCCCTGCCGGGGGTCCCCTCCTCATCCTCGCTCTGCCGACAGCGCCCGCGACCTCCGACTCGCCGGCGGAGCCCACGGGGGGATCGGCGGCTGCGCCCTCGGGTCCTGCCGTCACCGAGCCCTCGGACCCCGCCAGCACCCAGCCCGTCCTCCTGGCACTCACCACCCCGGCAGATGCTGCTGGTGGAGCCGCGGGTACCGGCCCCGCTACCGCCGTGTCCGTGGCCCCCCTGCTCCTCACCTCGGTGGCCCCGGCCGGGGACGTGCTGGGCACCTCGGCCCCCGCGGCCACGGGGGGAACGGTGGCTGCAGGTGGGTGATTCCCCCGGGGCAGAGGGGAGAGGCCACATCTGGGGGGTTCCCGAGGGTCTGGTGTCCCCCCCCGGCCCTTCTCCAGCCCCTTCCCTGCCTCCTGCAGATGTGGCAACAGCTGGAGCCACGGCGGCAGCTGCAGCGGGAGCCACGGTTGAAGCCACGGCTGGAGCCACAGCGGGAGGAACCGTGGGAGCCACAGCTGTATCCCTGGCTGGAGCCACGGCTGGAGCCACATCTGGAGCCACGGCTGGAGCCACAGCTGTCCCCGACGGCCCGGCCGAGCCGCTGGTGCTGGTGAAGCGCCAGGCCCCCGCGGCCGAGCCCGCCGCCTGCGTCCTGTACCGCTACGGCACCTTCTCCACCCAGCTCGACATCGTCCGTGAGCGCCGGGCCGGGGGGGGCCAGGGGGGGTGTAGGGGGTGTCCGGGGGGGGGGTCAGATCCCGCCCTGACCCCCCCGTCCCGTCGCAGAGGGCATCGAGAGCGTGGCCATCGTGCAGGCGGTGCCGGGGAGCGGCGAGAGCAGCGTGGAGCTGACGGTGACCTGCGAGGGGAGGTGACGGCGCCGGGGGGACGGGGCTGGGGACAGTACCGGGGCTTTGGGGGGGGGGGGGGGTGTGTGTGTGTGCAGCCACCTGACCCCCCCCTGCCCGCAGCCTGCCCGAGGAGGTCTGCACGGTGGTGGCGGACGCCGAGTGCCGGACGGCGCAGACACAGACGTGCTGGGCCGTGGCGCCGGCCCCCGCCTGCCAGCTCGTCCTGCGCCAGGACTTCAACGGCTCCGGCCTCTACTGCCTCAACGTCTCCCTGGCCAACGGCAACAGCCTGGCCGTGGCCAGCACCCGCGTGGCCGTCGGAGGTGGGAGCGGGCCCGCGGGGGGCGCTGGGTGCCGGGGGGGGGCGCTGGGGGGGTGCTGAGCCGCCTCTGCCCGCAGGCGCTGCGCCCGCCGCCGGCAGGACCACGCTCTTCGTGGGGCTGGTGCTGATGGCCGCCGCCGTGGGCACCGCGGCCTACGCCTACAGGTCAGGCGGGGGGGGCAAACTGGGGGGGGGGCACCGTGGTGTGTGTGGGGGGGTTATGGTGGCACAGGGGGTCACTGCGGTGTGGTGGGGGGGTCACCGTGGCACAGGGGGGTCACTGCGGTGTGGTGGGG